>NC_052956.1:2895000-3058661 GCF_013358895.1 Oreochromis aureus
ATGGTCCTCTCACTCAGCTAACTGGTTCTTCGGAAACACAACTGGTAAGTTTTATTAGCAGAAAGAGGAAACAGGAGACAGAACTGTTGAGTAAATGTGTGCACCAATATTAGAAAATAACTATCTTCAATAAAAGTATCAAAGCAAGATTATGTTCCATCTTATTTAAACATTTTTATTAAAAATTTAAGATAGCTAGCTAAACTAAACAACACATAGCCTCATGACAATGAAGCAGCTGTAGCTGAAGAAACAAACAGGGATATTAGTGTGTGTGTGTGTGTGTGTGTGTGTGTGTGTGTGTGTGTGTGTGTGTGTGTGTGTGTGTGTGTGTGTGTGTGTGTGTGTGTGTGTGTGTGTGTGTGTGTGTGTGTGTGTGTGTGTGTGTAGGTGTGTGTGTGTGTGTGTGTGTGTGTGTGTGTGTGTGTGTGTGTGTGTAGGTGTGTGTGTGTGTGTGTGTGTGTGTGTTTTCTTTATTCTGGGCTTACAATCAATCTATGACTTGTTTTTGTAGCCACAGTCCTGAGTTGTTGTGTTGTGCTGTGTTTGTGCAGGTTGGAGCTGTAGCAGAGCTTTGGTTGACTTGTGCTGGACAAATCAAGGGACTTGAAAAAGACACAAAGAAAAGTCCCTGCAGCCCATAATGTCCTAATGTGGCCTAGACAATTAGTGCTGAGTTCCAAATCAGACATTTACTACAGCAGCTTGCACAAGTTTCCTTACATCCCTGTGAACTGCACACATAACACAGAACTGCTATTTTGCTGTTTCAGGTGAGAGCAGTATACAGGCGCTATATAGCCTACATTTATGTAAAGTTGATATTTCTACAGAGTAAGGAAGACATTCAGGTTAGCTGTGATGAGGTACGTGGTGCGCTAGCTAACGATGTTCCTGCATCTGACTTTGTAACTGTGTTGTTCCATCAGAAATATGATAAAACTGATTACTGGTTTATTGTCTATCAGTTACCCTGTTTACTAAGGGCTAATTACTAAAGGGCCATTACAAAACTAACACAGACCAGTCATGGTAATGGAAGTAACACAGAACTACTGTTTTGCACCTGGGCGAACATTGTCTTCCCTCAGTGTGTAACGCTACCTCCACTGAAAACCAGGGAGCGCATGAAATGAGGCTGAACTGCAGATTCTTTAAGTCGCTTCTCAAATCCTTTGCTTCACTTCGAGGGCTCCGTCTCAAATCTGGAGCGATGTATATCTCCACTGTTGGAGACGCTGCCGCTGCTCACTATCAGCACCCTTCATCGAGCAACATGCTCTGGAGATTAGCCCCATGTGCCGCTGCTCATACTTAGCTCTGCCTGTATCTCCCCCTTCCCCATTCTCAAGGTCAGATCAACGTCGAGGTGCCGAAAACCAGCCCGCAAATGCATGAATGCGGCATGAAATTAGGGTTTAACAGAGAGCAACTTGGCTTCCTTGTTTATTTGAACACACGCAGCAGGCTGAATAATTGCGTAAAAGGCTTGCCAGTGTGTGCGGAGAGCATTTTAATTTGTTCTTGTTCGCCCTCTCAACAACAAGCTCTCTCCGAATGACAGAGCAATTTTTTGTTGATTAGGAAATCAATGACTTCCTCTCCAACATGGGAGGCAAATGATGGGAGTGCTGGTGCTGATGGGAGCCCATTTCACAAAACCAAGCACCCTAAATGGGGTGTGCACTGTCCAAGTTGGGAAAATGCCAAAAGAGCAGAAAGCTGGGGAGGGAGGGGGGCTTAGTATCTCAGACAGCCCGCCTGCTGATGCAAAGAGGCTCTGACTGGCTGCTGTTGGCTCCCTCTCCCTCTCTCGCTGTCTACTAATGCGTTTCCTGGCACTCGCACAGAACTGCGCACAAGCACGCCCGCTTTAGAAAAAAAACATGCAGTCGCCCACAAGTATACAGCATCATCTCGCCATTTCAGTGTCTGTCTCTTTCTTATGCAAAACAGATGCAGTGTAGTAGGGCTCAGAGTCGTAGAAACACCTGGAGGCATCTTTGTTCTCACTTGTGATAGTGGATGTGCTCGGATTTGGATGTGTGTGTGTGTGTGTGTGTGTGTGTGCAGAACTGATTACCCTTCTCGGGATGGTGCTGACATCTCGTGGCAAATCTGTGAACTGAGGAGTGGATGTGATTTGCTTGACATGGTTCATTCATTATGTAATGAGCCAAAGGGCGAATAAACACATTCATTTCTTCGACCTCGAAATTCACGAAAATCAGAATAAGCAGTCCAAAAAAAGAGGACATGATTGATGCAGTATATATATTGGAAAATGTTTGTATTATTTGCTCTTCTATCTAACCATTGAATGGTAAATAAAATAATCATTCACAACCTCGAGCAGGGATGTATACATTTGTTAATGTTGTTTACGCCACCGCATAAACTACAAGGTCTTCAGCACTGAGTCACCCACTCCTCTGCTAACTTAATCATCCATCCCCTGACCTTATTGTGTCCATAAGGTGAACATGCATATTTTAAAAAGAACGGATTCACAAAGACAAATACGAACAATCAAATATTGTTCTTCTTCCACTTAGTCTGCAGTGCTGCTCCCTTTCTTTTAGATGACAAGCTCCATTGGTTTATTTAGCCCCCATAAGCTGTGCAAGCCCTCTGCCGACCTTATTTGGCCCAGTCTTTTTCTGGAATCCATCCTAATCCTGGCAAAGAGGAGCACTGAGCAGGACTCCACTGCAGGAAGGCCAGTGAGCATTGCCCCTGGCTCTGACAACACAGTAACCCAGGATTTTGCCACTCTTAAAATAACTTAATTTCACTCAGTCGTTTTTGCATTGTAAACTTGTATCCATCTTCATTTTTCTTTGCTCCCTCTTTAGTTATATCAGGATAATTTTTTTTTTCAATTTTTAAAATCCCAGAAGTTTGTAGCTAGGAAAAGAGAACAAAGTTTTGTGAGCATTAAGCACTAATGACCAGTGAAGGATAGCGAGCAAGCTGTCCATACCTGTCTAACAGATTTACAGATTCTATTTGTGACAATACGGAAGAACTTACATCCATGTAATTCAAACCGATTCTCTTCATCAAGCAGCCGGAAGAGGGAACAGAAACAGCATTCTCTGTGTAACCTTGTGTGGCAGGTAAATGGAAATAGACACAGACTCGTTTAAGACCATCTTTCTGTATCTAAAATCTGAGGTGACACATAGTAACGCTATATGAGATTGTTAGCTCAGGTGGAGGACTGCAGTGCAACAATGGATAAACAAAGTGCCACATTGGCTTTGCTCGCTTTGTCAGATGTGCTGCGCGGCATGCAGTAAACATCCTCGCGAGTGTGTCAATTTGTATTTGTGCACGCATATTATGCATGCAAATGTGTACTTGTGCGCGTGCGTGTGTGGGTGCGTGTACATACACCAGACTTGGAACTGGCAGTCTGGTGACCCACTTTAAGTTGTTTTCATTTTATTCATTCCCTCCTCACGAGGAGCTACAAGGCTCTCGTGCGTTCTCTCAATGTCTCTCTCTTTTTTTAAACTTCTTCCTGTTCTCCTCCCAGTATTTACCTCACAATAATTGTGACATGAATCATTTCCAGCAGAGGGGAGCTTATCTGTGAGAACAACTCCTCTCCAAAGAATAGAGCAAGGAGAAGACAAATTCTTTTGATTCTCGTAGCTCCAGCGAGCAAATTACAAGTACTTCTCATAGCTCGGTGCTCAACGTCCACTTTTGAGTTATCCAGGTATGCTTTTACTGCACTTGTAGTGTGTTTAGAATCATGATCATCCTGAAAAATTAAATCCTTGTCAATCAGAAGCTTTCCAGATGGTATTGCATGTTGGCTCAAAATCTGATGACATTTTTCCTTCCTCATAGTTCCATCAGTTTTGACCAGATCTCCAACACCACTGGCTGGAATGCGGCGCTAAACCATGACACATCCTCCTGTTTTGCACATGGCTGTAGATACTTGACACTGTATTTTTCTCCTGACCTCCTCTGTCTAAATTTGGAATGACCACCCCATCAGACCCATTACCACTAATTTTCCTTTCTTTCCCCTTTAGCACACATTAAAATAATCATCTGAAAATGGTCAGGTATAAGGATGTGACTGAAAAAAGGTAAAAAAAGAAGCCAACGTCCAAAGAAAAACTTTGAAAGACCTTTGTAAAGCCTGTAGAGCTACTGCTTAACATCACTTTAAAAAATGACAACCATTATTCTTTGACAGTCTTGCTGTATGGTAACTTTGTGCACTGAAATTTGCATGAAGTTGAAACAATGAAGAGACAATGTAACAAATAATTCTAAGAGTTTTTATTTTTATTTTAACACTGTATCAAAACGTGCCTGAGCATGAGAGTGATGCTCAGCTGATTGCATGAGAGTTCTAAAAAAACACAGTTAACATATTACTTTCCTCATGTACATTAATAATTAAACATTTGTCATTGTTATATCAACACAGTTGGTTTTCCATAAGGAGTCTTTGAACGGATAGGTCATGTTTTTTTAAGCAACAGGAGCCAGCAGCACTAAAAGGAACCTAAAACTTTCATTCAGGAGCCAGGTGGGCTGTGTTTTTGATTCTCCTTGATCCAGCAGAGTGATACATTCAGTATGTATACACTGTGGATGAATGATGGATGTATGATGGCTATGTCCATTCATCTTGTGCCCTAGAGTTTAAACATCACTTTTCCCTACAGTGACACTGAGGGGCCATGTTGTCATGTATCAGGGCATGCGTCGCCTTCCCCAGCCTCAGACACTACTGCTGCTCTGAGCGTCCACATAGCCAGGAGCTCTGCCACCTCCGTGTCGGCCTGCATCACCTTTTGTCATGACCCCAAATTAAACACAGCCGGCAGCATGCGGAAGCTCCCTACTATTATTAGTCTGGCCTCATGATGTAGAAAATGCATGACTGGTTTGCTTTTTGTGTGACCTTAAGCTGAGGAACATATTCCATTAAATGTTGCTCTTCAAACAAAATAGACAATAAAATTGAATTATTTGTCATTTTCATTTTTAAATCCCACTGAAGAGATTTGTGCAGCCACTTGTATTTCATTCAAAGGCCAGAAATGTGGGCTCAATCAATCATTAAAACTACTTATGTGAAAAATGTATCGTGACCACTTCTGTCAGCGTAACCCAAAAACTGAATTCAGAAATGCTGCTTGTCATGCGTCTACAGCACTTCTTAGAAGCTCCCCGGAGGTTTTTCAGTTGAGTGGTGAAACAATGACCTCTCCATCAGTAATCCTGATACAGCATATCCAGGGTGTGCACACAGAATGGTGTAGGGCTCCTCAATGCCAAATGTCAGGCACATTAAATAAAGAGCGAGAGGGAGAAGCACCCAGATGATTGGGTTTATTAAAAGCTTTCTTGTCCCGTGCCACAGCCCGGTGATTGATCTCCTTTGACGTGTCCTTTTACCCTGTGTCACATTAATAAACTATGTCTCTGCTGAGGGACTGACAGACTGCCTCACAGGAGAGACACAGAGCAAGGGGAGGAAAGCAAGCTTACAAGCACCTGTGGGGATGTCCCGTATTGCTTTATGGCTGATAATCATGTCAGAAGGGTTGATTCAAGATATTCATCACATACAATATAACAGCAAACTCTATTATTTTGACATAATCCTACAATTCTTGGGCAAAACACATTTTTGAAACAACTGTAAAAAAGTGAAACATATATGCTTAAATGGGAACTAGGACGTGATTGCTTGAGGGTTTCCTTCCAGCTGTTTTACACAAGATAACGTGAGCTGTTTTTCCTGCTTGTGCTTTTACTCTACTTTGTAGAATCAGTGCTTACAAAAACAGAAACATGTAAGTGCAGCTTGGACTGTTGGTGCAAAGGACTGCAATTTATCAGTGACTGGTCAGTCCATTCAGCAATTTTTATTAAAAACACTTTAACTAGCACTTTATTTAACACCGCACTTTAGGCATAGAGTTGCACACCAATAACTATTTGCACAAAAGAAGTTTATTTATTGAATATTTATTGAGTAGTTTAATAATTAGCAGGTCGCCTTTTGTTCCTGCATAGCTGCTCCTCATTGAGAAGTGTGTTGGTTGCCCTGGAGGGGTAAAGAATTGTTATGGGGAGCAAATAAAGTCTACTGTTTAGTAAAACTTAGGCAAAGGTTTATGTGTGAAGTCTAGAGGTAAAAGTTTTGATGTAAAAAATTCCTCTGTGACCTCTCCAGGGTGTTTGGGCAAATGCTTTCCCAGAAGTCCGGACACCAGGAGAGCCGATAGGTTAAGAGAGTGTGGGGAACTTCTGTACATGTTCTTTTGGTGTTTTCATGATGGTGCTGAGGTGTACGGTTAAAATATATCATAGTTTTCATTGTTATTAGCAAATGGTAAAATGTATATGTTTATTTATTAAAGTGTGGGTTGTGTATAAATGGTGGAATACTGGAATTTGGTAAACTCACCTGTGAGTAAATAATGGTTTAGTCCTTTAAGAGACGAGAGTATTTAAGGCTGCCATTTGTCATTAGACAGTGTGTGAGCTGTGCTACTGTTGGAAGGCTTGACCTGCCATCAATTGTCTGTGGCGTTATAGCATATGTGGACAAATAAGCACCTCTTGCCTCTGCTATACTTTGCCTCAGCCTTCATCTCCGCGTAAATTCAGCCCAAAAGGCTGCTTTGTTCCACTTTGCTTCAGAAACAAAATATATTCTAAAAGGGGGGGACATCAGGGCTGTGAAACTTTCAAGTTTAGTAATGCAGTGACAGATGTCGAGGACATGTGTGCTGCCATTTTCAACACTTAGCACAAAAAACCCGCCATGAAGCAAGTATCATTGACTGTAGGCTATAAAAGATTGAAATAGCCTCCGTGATCTCTGTTATATGTTTAAATACTTGCTAACTTGGATTTTTGGAGCCAGAAAAGTACAATTCACCAAAACTGGAGCACAGAAAGCCTAGCAGAAAGCTCCCAGCAACAGCCACATGTGCCTGCACCTGCCATTTAAAGCAGCCAAGCTGCTAATAAAGTTGTGAATTTTAGCAATGAATTAAATTTGCACAATTCTTACACAAAAATGGATCAAACATGCAAGAAATACTTGCTTTAAATGTAGGCACTTTAACAGGAGCATCTGTGGAGTTTGATTTGCAGCCAGGAACTGCGTTTTTGACATGTCTATGCCGGGTTCATTTTTCAGCCCTTCAGTTTGCTGTTTGGCACCTACACTCAATACAGAATCTCCAGATCCCTTTTGCAGCAAGTTACAATCTGATCTGTCTGCACTTACTGGCTTGCCTGAGACTCCACTGATAGCCGCGAGTATTACTAACAACACCAACTGAAAAAAAACACAGAGGTGGCTTATAAAGGCAGTGAGCATAGTTTTGTAATTTCACAACAATGTAAATATAACTCCTGCACACTGTCTCACTTACTGCATTAGGACTTTGTAAATCTAGCGTGGAGGAGTTACAGTAAAATTGTTGTGGAACTTTTATTCTGTCACCCATTCAGGTGTGCAGAAATTTTTGAGCCATATTTTCTGTAAATAGTTCCTATTTTTTGTGTCAGGTTTTTGTTTTCACGTCAGGTAATTTCATGCAGTTTCCAAAATGTGTTTACTAGTGTCAGCTTCATTTTTGTTGTTTGAAAATCTTTAGTTTCACTTTAGTGAAAAAACACGTTTCTCAGAATAGATAATATATTACAAACACAGCAACTCAGTTTCTTTAGCCATAAATAGACATGGCCAAGATCAATTTCACACTGAGCATCAGAATGGGGAACAAAGGTGATTTAAGTGACTTTGAACATGGCATGGTTGTTGGTACCTAACAGGTTGGTCTGAGTCTTTCAGAAACTGCTGATCTGCTGGAATTTTCCAACACATCCATCTCTCAGAGAATGGCTTAAAAAAGAGAAAATATCCAGTGAACAGCAGTTCTCTGGGTGAAAATGCCTTGGTCAGAGGAGAATGGCCAGGCTGCTGATAGGAAGGTAACATATAACTACTCAGTACAATGAGGCTATGCAGAGGAACATCTTTGAATGTAGAACATATCAAACTTTGAAGTAGATGTGCTAAAGCAGAAGAACTACTGGTTGCTACTTCTGTCATCTAGGGAACAGAAAGCTGGGGATACACATCACACACTAACCAAAATCGGGCAATAAAAGATTCTCAACACGTTACCTGGTCTGTGGTTCAGGAGGCACAGCGAGTCATCTACTAATCGGAAGGTGTTTGGTTTGATTCCCAGTCTCCTACTCTGTGTTTCAATGCTTTGTTGATCAAGATAAGGATGGGTAAATGAGGCTTGTAGTAAGAATATAGGACTCATGCAGAGTAGAAAAGCACTGTGTAAGCACAGCCCCATTATTTCTGTTTCAGCATTGGCAGGGTCAGAATTTATCCTTCACAGTCTCCAGATCTTAGTTGTGCAATCTGCAGCAACTACGTGATGAGAGTATGGACCGTATCTCTAAGGAATGAAAGTGCTTTGCTTTAAGTGAACCTAGTTTCTATAAATTAACTCTTATTTTTAATATTTGGAATAAGACAAAATGTGCAGTTAATAGCTTGTTGATTATTTCAGTCTCAGAGATAAATAAATATCAAAGCTGAAACAAAATGCCACGCAGAGCTGAGTCGAAATTTGGGGTTACTATCTCAAAATTCATTACCTAGTGCAACTTTCAACTTACTATCTGAAATTTTGAGTTATTACTGATTAAGTCAAAATTTTGACTTACGGGCTGATTTTATTTTAATTTTTCACTAGTAGAAACAAGCTTTCGTATGGAAAAGATCATTTCAAAAGACAAGAAATAAAGAGAAGCAAACTGTCTTGTTACGTCAACTTGTTAAAATTTGCATTTAAAATGCATTTTCTGTGACTGTAATAGGACTTTTTTCTATTCAGTTTGTTACTGCATGATCTAGAAAATGTGCTATCAATTTTTAAGAACATAAAATCAAGAAATAACCACCCGAAATAAAACCGTGAACAGCACATCTTGAAGAAACAGATTCTGAGTTGTCTGGTTCTTCTTTTGGTGGTTAAAAGGGTAGAAAAATAGTCTGAATAATTTCAGTTCCAGAGACCTGAGGAGGCAGAAGCTGGGCTCTATTTCCTGTTACACCTCAAAGAAGTGAAAACAGTCCTGAGGGGAAAGCGTCAAAAACAACAGAGAATTCTTTTGTAGAAAGAGGAATTTTATAGTTGTGTAAAAATTCAGCACAAGTAAACAGATGCACTTCTTGATTAAATAGTTGGCTTGCCGTGAGAATGTTGTTATCAAACCAGTTCTGGAAAAAATTTATTTGTTTTTACAGAGAATATAACTCTTATTCCAAATAAAACACTTCTTAAGCACTCCTAAAATAATTCACACTTTTTAAGATTAAGGCAAAAGACCAGAAGCTTTAGAGAATAATTCTAACAAAATAATTGCAGAAGAAATCCCCGTGCTATCTTTTAAAAACAATGTTGTGTCATCAGCAAGTTGACTAATGAGAAATGTCCTGTTAGTGATAGAAGAGCCCTGTAAGTTGCTTGATTTTATATGTGAGCAGAGCAGCTGAGCAACAAGAAGAAAAAGATATGGTGAAATTGGACAGCCTTGTCTGATGCCTCATTGAACATTAAATCTGGCTGATGACCCATGTTTAAGCTTAATAGAGCAGTTGGCATTGTTATATAACTACAAAAAAAGGCAAGGCTTTTAAGTGAATGATGTAAAAACTGATGTTCAACCGTGTCAAAGGCGTTAAAACAATCTAAAAACAGAAAATAGCCATTATCTGGAATTATGTATGAGTAATTCAACATATCCAAGATAAGTCTGATATTACTGGAAATATGTCCGTTAGGTAAAAAGCCAAATTGCTCTTCATCAGTTATTGTTTGGGAATTAGAGTAATTAATCCTTGAGTCATACTCCAGGGTAATGCATCAACTGATATACATTCATACTGAGGATGAAATAACTTATAGAACTCAGATGACAAGCCATCTGTCCCTGGTGATTTGTTATTTTTCAGCCTTCCTGTAGATTTCAAAAGGTTGAATCTGTTCATCTGGACATAGTGTTTTCAGTGGGAGAAACGTTTCATCACTCATCCATCACTCATTCTTCAGTCTCAGCTGACTGCAGGTTTCCCCAACCTTATAAACAGTACATTTGAACAATAACTGAAACCAGCCCACTGAATAAACAATGGGCTGTGAGGTCAGTTCCTTAATCATTAACATGCAAATTGTCATGACCATTGATCAACAACCACTGATCAAAAACCATTGATCAATGGCCAGGAGTACCATTCACAGACTTTTTGACAGATAACAGAGTGTCACATAAATCCTCACCTTTCTTCCAGTTTGGGAGTGTTTTGTAAAGAGTTTAGAAAAGCCAGACCATCACTGCCTATAAAGTTTTTTTTATAATAGGATGAACAGAAATTAGTTATCATTTTCGGGTTATCAGTTACCACTTCCTCTATTCTTAAATGAGTAATTGTTTTCAATTTTGCAAGATACTTTTCTAACTTAAAAAGTATAAAGAATTCTGCTCTTCCTTCTCCAGCCACTGTTTCATAGACCACACAAATGTCCCTTCTGCTTTCCTCCAGAGATTGAAAATGTGACGTCATTGAGGGGTAAAACCGCAAAGGATTGTGGGAACCCAAGGCAAGAGGTACTAGCGCACGCAGGCTTTCAATTGAAATAAGTTACACAGCGATAAAAAGAAACAAAAAATGCCAAGAACCTGTTGTATTATTAACTGCACAAGCCGGGAGAACGACAGCCGCGTGAAGTCGACGGAAATGCGTTTGGTTTTATCGGATTCCGGCGTGGAAGAGAAATTCTCCAAGCCATGTCTCCGAAGTCACGAAGAGGCGACGGATGGCCTGGATTGCCGCTATCAGAAGACCTAATATAACGTTCGAAAACACTCCACCTCACATGTTAGTCTGCTCCAAGCATTTCCACAACGGTAAGTGTTTTGTGGTATTTAATACGTCTTATATGGCGCTGAACAGAAATCATCACGCTATGCTCCTTTGTTTATTGTGGCTCTGTGTAATGTTTGCTGTATTTTGTAGGCAAACCAGCCTACGAAATGCTGGAATGCGATCCAGACTGGGCACCCTCTCTCTCAAACTGGGCCACACAGAAGTTAAAGCTTCTACCACTGCTAGATTTGATCGGTTAAAACAGAGATCGAAATCAAAACAGCCACGAAAAGGCCCGCGTTCCTCTGGGGCAGAGACAGCTCATGCAGGTGAAATCCATCCAGGTAAAATTGTCAATGTACATAAATAAATACCACTTTTTCCACATTAAGCACTGTCTTATTTTTGCACTTTCAATGATCTTGTCTTTGTCTGTGTGCATGTATGTCTTTCAGCACCAGTCACTACGGAAACTACAGCTGAGAGCCAACCACAGCAGATAAATCCAAAGCACCAGGATGAAGATCTGCAGGAGTGTAAAATGTGTTCTCAAAGGTTACAAGAAATAGCACACCTTCAAGAAGAAAACCTAGTGTAAAAAAAAGAACTGTCCAAAAGAAATTAGACATGGAATTCTTGAAAGACGAGAACTCTAAAGTTAAATTCTACACAGGGCTGCCTTCTTTTGCTTTACTAATGGGGTGCTACAACAAATCAGCCCGAGCTTGCCAGACACTGACAGGAAAATTTCCCAGTTTCAGATGCTCTTGCTAACTCTCATGCGTTTAAGACTCAACCTTCCGATTGCACATATTGCACACCTCTTTGATATTAGCCGGACAACCACTTCCACTGTGTTTAACATTACTGTAAATGTGTTGTACGCTCACCTGAGTCCATTGGTGCACTGGCCTGGAAGACATTGCATACAGGCCAGTATGCCACACCAGTATGTAGAGATGTTTGGTGACCGGGTGACAGTTATTATTGACTGTTTTGAACTGTTCATAGAGAGGGCACAAAATTTACGTGCCATGGCGGAGACATATTCAACATACAAAAGTAGACACACAATGAAATATCTCATTGGGATCACACCACAGGGGACCATCTCTTTCATTTCTAAAGGATGGGAGGGCGTACAAGTGATAAACGAATAGCGGAAAC
This sequence comes from Oreochromis aureus, assembly GCF_013358895.1. Lineage (NCBI taxonomy): Eukaryota > Metazoa > Chordata > Actinopteri > Cichliformes > Cichlidae > Oreochromis > Oreochromis aureus. The sequence continues at coordinate 2,907,119 of NC_052956.1, forward strand.
TTCTGGCTTTTACAGAAGCTTTCACCCGGGACATAGTGCTCGCAGACCGGGTTTTGATATCAGGAAAGTGTTGCCTTAATGGGTGCCACTTTAAAAATTCCAGCATTTACACGGGTCGCAGTCAGCTACAAGCAAAGATGTGGAGGACACACGAAAACTGGCACATGTCAGGATCCATGTTGAACGTGTTATAGGCTGTCTCACGGTCCAAGTACACTATCCTAAACGACACCATCCGTCTAGGTTTTGTGGTGCCATGCGAAGGTGAGAACATGACTTTGCTGGATAAGATAGTTGCTGTATCATGTGCGCTCACAAACATGTGCCCAAGTGTTGTTGTAAAGCAAGCAAGTGATGAATAACTGTTTTCCAATTTGGTCTTGTTTTGTTGTGCAGCTATGTTTTTAACAAAATGAAATAATAATGCACAACGGTATATTATTTTGCCTTTGTCCTGTAAGCTTCGATAGTAACATGTAAAACTTGTCAGTTATAAATAAAGACAGTCCTGATGAATGACTTGTGCAACACTTACTTTATTTGTATTGGTTCTGACACTGTATATTAGTACAGTCTGAAAAGAAAGATTGCGTATGGACATAAAGAGATAATAATTTACAGCACAGCTGTAGAGTGCAGTGGTGTGAGACACATTTATTGCAATTTTAACACGTTATAATAATTCACTGTGCGTAACAGAACAACAGATAACAAACCATAAAGTGCAGAGTACAGGAAGATGTGTCCACCTTAATGTGACACTAAACATGAAATCACAAGAAAGTCCTTCAATATAAGAGTTGTCTCAGAATGTGTGTAACTGAAATACTTTGATTAGTTTTCTATGCAAGCTTTTTTGTCTTTTTTTTTTTTTTGTCACGGTGACATCCATGTAATGTGGCCCTTGTGAAACACTGGTTTCTGGATCACTGTAGTGATTGGCCAAGAGCTCAGGCATCACAACTTTGTAGAAAAATCCTGAGCGACAGGCAACATTTTAGTCCACAAGTCTATATCTGGCATCACACGTGTAACAACACAAGCTTTTGTTGTCCACACAACAATGTCACAAAAGTGTGACTTTGTAACATAGATCTGTGTTTGTACCTGCTTGTAGTAAATGTGTGTCTTTTTCAACTCAACCCTTCCATCTTTTAACCCCAAACAAAACCTGTCATCTTCACAGGCCTGCAGGAGGTTGTTGTTGCGGTGTTTATATGGGCACTTAATTTCACACATCCTTCACCACAACATTCACATTTTACGAGCGCATCAGGGTGGCACCTAATTCTGGGAATGCGGGGTTGATTATGAAACCACACTTATCAACTTTAAGTTCTCTATGCTGCACCTTTCCTGTGAGGTGTACCACTCGCGTGCTGTGTTTTCATTGTCTCTTCCCACTTGAATTGTTGCGGTTCTTGGTTGGAGAGCTGATGTGACAGTTTTGTGGGTAGCACACTTTCTTTACAGTTGACAACGCAGGACTGGCAGTGGAGGTGGACACAACCGCATGTATGTTTGACGCAGTGATTCTTCCTGCTCGTGCTGTGTGCCAAAGGTCACATTTGTGCTGCTCCCTGGTTTTCTCCTCCAGTGCCTCTGCCTCAGCCTTTGAGACAACGACACAGTGCTTCAGACGTTCACAGTGCTGCAGAAGGACAGATAGCTGACAGCCCTTCAACTGTGGGTCAAAGATGCGTAGCAGTGATTTGGGAGGACACGAGGCTGGACAGGGTCAGCATATAGGTGGCAGAAGTCCTCCATAACAGCGCATAGGCCTGACCGGTTTTCATGCATGAGATCTGTGAGAGACTTTAAATCGGCCAGTGTGCGCACTTGTAGTGAGCTGCCACCAGTGCGAGTCCGGATTTTGGGTTTAGGAGAACAGTCACTTTGTCCAGCACTACATGATTGGTCGAGTGCCCTTTTTCTTGCTGCACTGGTGGTGTAGTCAATTGTGTGGCCTGGTACTCCTTGCACTCTCTTGATGTTGGAGGGCATAATCCAGTAAGCTTTGACATCTGTCGGCGTGATATTACCTCGTGAGACGCACAGTAGTGTCAACTTTGTAAAGGAGAGCCGCTACATGCACACACTTCTCTGCCACACCAGCCATGCATGTGCAATGTGCACTTTCAACGTCCCCATTAGATTGCAGAATAACCCAGGGCTGAAGAGGCTTTTGGCTGAGGCGCATGGAGTGATTTACCTGAAACAGTCAATGCAGAAAAACATGTTTGTGAGGACAGAATGTACAGTAAATGTGTAGCTTTGCATAAATGGTAAATTGTCCTGGCAGAATATTGCGTATCGCTTCTGTTATTACCATGGTACATAGACAACAACATATACTTTTATTCACAGGATATATGACAGATTTTTGTCTCAGTGATTGCCCAGTACGATTACAGCATACAATATTATTATCACTGCTACATTTCTGTAATGCATACCATATATTCTTTGCACTACTAATTAATTACCGTGAGCTAAAAGGTCCTATTTATAAACGGTTCACGAATGTATATTTATGAAGACGATTTGTGAGACAGGTAAACTTACCGTTGTGCGTACGATGGTCTTGTGCTCAACACGGTGCATTTCCAGGTCCTGTACCCATCCGTCCGTGAACTGCACCTGGGCCTGTTGCAGTGACCTGAAGTTACTAAAAACTTCATGAGTGTATGCACTCACCCAAGAACCATGTAATTATAAATCTGAGCGTGGTTAAAGTTGGGCAGCACGCTGATGTCTTTTGTCCAGTCTGTGTGCTCGTAAGGGTCTAACCCTTTCACTCCTTTGATTTTTTCCAAGTACCTTTTCTTTGCCTTTTCCTCGAGTCTGTCTTTGTACGGACCGGCATTGTTCTCCTTCGTTTTGTACATTATTTTTTGGTGAGAAAAGAAAAAGCAAGACGGTATTGGAACGTGAGAAAAAACGTTTTGCGGTGCTGCAAATGCTTGCATTTGATGCGGTAATTTAAATGTCCTGCCTTCACCTCCCGGCATGCAATGCGCGAAAGTCACGTGGTCTGTCAATCTCTATACTTTGTCCAGAACGTTTCTTGTTTAGTGGTTGTCGTCTGTTCTATCGTGCGCATGTCTGTACTGTCTTCGCGCATGCGCAGTCTATCGCTTAGGAAGAAACGGGAAGATGTCTCTGACGAGGTGAGCTTCACGACAAAGCCTTTTGTATTTATAAACTGTGAAACTGTATTAAATAAGATATCGATTCAATTGATTGGTTTCAGGTGTATAGACTACGATTAATGTATCACACTGGTATTTGTGGTATGTACGCTGTCGTTTCTGTATCTGATTTAGTCGATCCAAACGGCTACGGCTAGCAAGTAAAAATGTCGCGAGTTCAACATTTAGCAATAGCTAGCTTATCAGCACGCAGCCGTGGTCACGATATGATGTAGTTCGTTGTGTAGACGTAGTTTAGTCAGCCGCGTGTTAAAGTTGGCTTCTCTAACATTTTCTTTTAATTTACCTTGATCATTGGCTATTTTAACTGACACTTACACGCGTGTCATAATTAACCTCGAAGCTATTTGTTGTCACTAGCGGCTAATGCTAGCCAGGGCATACAGCGCTTGTGTTACTGTTCATCACTTTGAGACTTACATGTGGATTCCTGTGTGTTCAGCTTTTTACCGGCGCCGACCCAGCTGTCCCAAGATCAGTTGGAGGCAGAGGAGAAGCTCCGGGCCCAGAAGTCCTACTCTACCGCCCTGGTTGCATCCCGTAGAGAGCCCCCTCCTTATGGACACAGAAAGGGCTGGATACCTCGCTCACTCGAGGTAAAACCTCTTGCTCATATGGGATAAGTTTCTTGTTTTGCTCACTTATGGTTGGGTCCCTTTTTGTCTAACCTCTACGGTTTGAAGATGAAATCAACCCTGAGTTTTCACAGCAAAATATGTGTTTCTGCAGGACTTCGGAGATGGAGGTGCTTTCCCAGAGATCCATGTGGCTCAGTTTCCTCTGGAGATGGGTAGAAAGAAGAAGACATCAAATGCCCTGGCAGTACAAGTGGATGCAGAAGGAAAGATCAAATATGATGCCATTGCCAGACAAGGACAGGGAAAGGATAAGGTATATGGGCATTTTATCCCTTCGACAGTTAGCAGGGATCCTCTCAACACACTCCAAGGATTTGTCTTTAAATCATAATATACAAATCAGCAATTCTCTTCTTAAAGCCTGAATAAAACCTCTCTCATGTGCATCACTTTCACACTGCCAGAAAATGACATTTAGGCTTTAGTTTATTTGCATGTCTGGCTCTGTTTTGATTTTAAAAAGTGGCATTCCTTTATTGGTTTCATTTTTCATTCTTATAGGTGATCTTCAGTAAATACACAGACCTGCTTCCAAAGGAAGTTCTCAATGAAGATGCTCCAGGACTACAGAAGCCAGATGAGGAGGCTATACAAGAGGTAAGAGCAGGTTTAGATTTGAGTACTCACTAGTCATTTTTAGAACCATTTACCAAAGAAGTAAAATATTTATATAAAGGCGTTCTCAAAACCAACAACTGCCACAAAGGGCTTTTTAGAGGTATCAATTAAAAATCTGCTAATGTCAAAGGAAAAATGCACAACGTATATTTTTGTCCCAGTAAAGTTGCTGAGCGAGTGAAACAATTTGTCATAATTAGTTTTGACAACTTTGTATTTAGACTTTTTAAACTTAATTGGTAAGAAGTGTTGGACACCAGGATGACTCTGCTTATCTTTAAGATTTGTTTTAGTTGTCATTATGAAATACAAGGTTGTCTAACAAAATTACTGATTCAAGTCCATTTAATCCTTCCTGCAAACTAAATGATAAAGGCCTAAATGAATGAATAAACAAGTAAAGAAAATATAAAGACAGTTCAGGCTTTGAGTACATCAAAGCCTGCGATGTTCTTGGTGATCGTTAATCTCCCGATTTTGCACATTGCTCAACCTTCATCAGTTTATGTTGTTTCCAGTCAGGATGCTTTCTTATTACTAAATGTTTAAGGAGTACAGTTTCTCTTGTGTCATGTGACTGCTAATAATTGCAAACAATTCCTGTATTGGATTTCTTTAATCTGGAATGTAAACATGATCATCCATTTGTGTCCTTTGTAGCTCACAGAGAAGACCCGTGCAGCCCTGGAGAAGCAGGTGTCTCAAAAAATTGCTGCTGCCATGCCTGTAAGAGCCGCAGACAAACAAGCTCCTGCACAGTACATCAGGTATGTATTAGTCAGAAGATTATCAACACTGCACACAGTCAGGGAGGAGGGTGGGAAAGTTGACTTCCAGTTATTGTAGTGCTCTGTAGTACATGAGCCTGAGGCCTTCTTAAACTTCTTTCAGTTCTACTCACGCTACTCTTAAATTCTTTTTATGTGGGTACAACAGCATATTCGTATAGCTTATTAACAGTAAGCTAATGATTTACACTAGCTAACATACGTACTGGAGTCGAGGAATCAACTCAGATCATCCACAAAAAAAAAAAAGACCTCTTTGTCCGCATCACTTTTCCTTGACTAAAATAGAAATCATGTGCGTGGGGGATCCAACCACACTTACATTAGACTCCTTAGCATTTTCACACTGGATGTCTGCCATGTGGAAACTGCAGTATCTAGAAATGTTCATCTTACACTGTTGTTTTATGAAGGTCATATATAAATGAGAACAACAAATGAAAAATATCACTTCATTACAAAGTTTGGAATTTTTTTTAGAAAAGGGACCCCGAATTTTAGAGCTGAGCATACATAATTCTGCTGCTCAATGATGGTGGGATGTTGATCAAATGGAGCATAACTGAAGTGAGCTCTGTTTTTGCACCCCAGTGCACACAGACTGAGCAACCTTTGATCATTTATGACCCAAACTGAAATGTCTGTCAGAGTACAGCTATTAATGAAGTTGTGTTAGCATGTTAGATTCATGTTTGAGTCTGAAAATGTGTGACTGCTGAAACAGCGGTCAAACAGCGGTATCTGCAGTTGTGCCACATGAACAGCGTCTTGAGTGAGAATTTGCCAGTAATTATGTTTTATGCTCTTGTACACATCAGTCATCTGTTGGAGACAGATTTTGAATTTCAGCCTATAAAACCAGAGTTATCCGTTATCAAAAACATATGATTAAAATTCAGTTTTCTCTCATTTATCTGAAGTACTACGTAATCCCTGCACTTAGACTGTATTAGTTTAGATAGAACAGTTATTGATTCATTTCTGATAATCCTAAAGGCTGCAATACAAGAGCAGACATTACTGATGCGAGCAGAATTATGCAGAACCTTAAACACACTGATCAATAAGTCTGACTCATGATCCTGATTTAGCGAACATGCATAGTTCTGCGTGTTTCATGCAAGGCAACAACTTGACAAGAAGCGGATTTTATTAGAAAGGTGTGATGATCAGAGTTTAGCTGATAAAATATGTCACTAACTCATGATGTGAAATGGAAGATTAACTTACAATTATCGTTCACATTACCTGCACCACTTTGTCAGTTATGTTAATTGTTCGTATAAATGGTCAAATGGTGTATCACTAACTTTTGGGATAGCATTATGTTTTCTCCTTTCATACAGGATGCTGTTTAAGATGCTATTCAATGAACTATTGAAGTATTTGGAGAATTCAGAAAGCTCTTATTGCTACCACGCAGCTACATGCTTGTATTTTTAGCTTTAACGAATGTCAGTGTGGGTTAGGAGAAAGTTTTGTCTGTCTGACACTTCCCCCACCCTCTCCCTCTTTTCAAGGTACACCCCGTCCCAACAGGGAGTGGCATTTAATTCAGGGGCCAAACAGAGGGTGATCCGCATGGTGGAAATGCAGAAAGACCCCATGGAACCTCCACGTTTTAAGTAAGTAAACATTATCTCCATCATTTTAACTGTAATTTAAAATGTGTTCATTTAACCTTTAATATCTGTTTTGACACTTTAATACATAGTTATGATATCTAGATGTTTATTTTGTAGAATATGTCCCTTTTAATGGGTGTGGTGTTTTGATCACCCTCGAAATTTAATGTAAGGAGTAAATGAGGACTTCCAAGTAAAATGTGTTTAAAAAGTCTTAAAGGATTAATTTTTTCAAACATCTAAAATATTTTGCCTGTCATTCCTTGTGTTTCAGAATCAACAAGAAGATTCCTCGTGGACCACCTTCTCCCCCTGCCCCTGTGATGCATTCTCCAAGCAGAAAGGTAGAGTTGGCTCAAACAGATGTCCTGCTTTTCAGTCGTTTTAACGCTGCATCCTAAGTCGAGTTGCTTGCACTATGTTCGATAGTTTCTCCGTTTTCTTACAGATGACAGTCAAGGAGCAGCAAGAGTGGAAGATTCCACCGTGCATCTCCAACTGGAAGAACGCTAAGGTAACGTGACATCTGAAATAGTTATTGGGTCGGTTTTGTTTTTTGTACATGACGTGCGCTCACTTTTTTTTCCCTCACTATGCTTGATTGCTCTCAGGGCTACACCATCCCACTCGACAAACGTCTGGCCGCTGACGGTAGGGGTCTCCAAACGGTTCACATCAATGAAAACTTTGCCAAGCTGGCCGAGGCCCTCTATATTGCTGATAGAAAGGTAACGCGTGATCGTCAAAGGGAATCTGAAAGGTTGTGCTTTAAAGTGATCGTTCGTTGGTTATATTTGAATGCTGATTGTGTCCGCAGGCCAGAGAGGCCGTGGAGATGCGAGCTCAGGTAGAGAAGAAGATGGCTCAGAAGGAGAAGGAAAAGAAGGAGGAGAAGCTGAGGGAGCTGGCCCAAATGGCTCGAGATCGCAGGGCAGGGATCAAAAGTCACGGTGACAAAGGTGAGCCCTGAAGATAAGAGCCAGGAATATAAAGTTTATTTAATATTCATGGATGTATCTGTGTGAGGCTTTTCTTAGCAAGTAGAGCGGACTCTGTTATCGGTGCTGTCACCACTTCCAAATCGGGAACATGACCGGCATAAATCATGACAGCATTTTTCAGTCTGCCAGTGTTGACAGGACCAGTAAGCTGTGAAATGATGTTCCTGCTTCCCCACTGATAATTCACGTATATTTTTGAGAGGAAAAATCAATGTTTCGTGTCTATTTTTTTTTCTTTTTCTTTTTTCTTTTTTCTTTGTTTACTCCTTGAATGACTGTTTAGCTACAGGACATTGACTGTGATTATAAAATAGAACTTTTGCTATGGTAAATGCTTCATCCATCAGCTGTGATTTTGATTCAAATATTCTAAGGTTACTTATAAAACCTTCTCTTATTCTCTCTTTCTGCCCCGCCCTGTTCCCCTGCTCTTTTCACCCCACACTTCTGTTGCACCATTTCACCTCATGTGTACCCCTTGCTTCTCTCTTCTTCTTTATTATTCGTTTTTTCTTTGCACCCTGTTCTCTCCCTCTTCCCATCCGTCCCTCTCTCGCGGCAGGTGGCGAGGACAGTGAGGCCAGGGAGCGTGACGAGATCCGCCATGACAGAAGGAAAGAGAGGCAGCACGACAGGAACATTTCCAGAGCTGCTCCCGATAAGAGGTGCTGGACACGCACTTTAAACGCACCGCATGTGAACTCAACCACCCTTTCCCTCTAAACACGCACAGGCACGCACACACGAATGCAGTGCGCACTGCTGAATCATTCATGGAGCTAGAGCTAATACTGAACAAACACAGCAGGATCCACAGACTGTTTGTGCATGGGGGATGCGCCGCCAGTGTGCATTTGTGTGTTAAGTCATGTGTTCTGCACGTCAGGTTGTCAGTTGATGGAATTATGGGTCCCTGGAAAAGGGAAGAAAGTGAAATTCAGAGGAGAGCTCATTACAGTCACAATTCCAGCTGTCAGAAAGCACAGACCTTGTTATCTTAAAATTACTTTTCACTTCACTTTGAGATGACTGTTTGCTGAAGGACAATCAAGATGTTAAAGTCACCAAGAACTGAATAAAAAAACTTCACATTTCAATATAAATTTAAGCTTTAAGGCCAGCATGCGTGCAAGTTGCTCCCAGTATTTTTCCAATATATTTTTATGTATTATGTAACATGACATTGAAATGACACTTTTAAATTGTTGAAGCTGTAGCACTCAAATTATTACAGCACTTTTAAAGAGGGTTTAAGTAAACTTTCTCTAAAGTTTTCCAGGAGTCATTTCTTCTATTTTGTCTTTGATTTCTGCTCAACGTTCTTTTGATTTCCTCTTTCCGCGTCCCAGGTCGAAGCTGCAGAGAGATCAGGACAGGGACGTCAGTGAGCTCATCGCTCTGGGCAAGCCCAACCCTCGTTCCTCCGGCGAGGCGCAGTACGACCAGAGACTCTTCAATCAGAGCAAGGTTGGAATGATTCTCACATGTTTTTAGTTCCACTCTTCCAGCGTTCACATCTTGGGTTTTTTGCTGTGAAGATAAATGTAGCTGAAAGTTTCAGTTCCAGATCAAACTGGATCTTAATCTTTTTTTTTTCCCTCTTTCTTTTCAGGGTATGGACAGTGGTTTTGCTGGTGGTGAAGACGAGACGTACAACGTGTATGACCAGCCTTTCCGCAGTGGCAGAGATATGGCCTCCAACATCTACAGACCCAGCAAGAATATAGACAAAGATGCTTATGCAGATGACTTGGACTCACTCATGCACAACAACAGGTATGGGGACTTTTTCTTTTCTTTTTTTTCTTCAGACGGCATTATTTGACCCGTTCACCTTTTTAACTGTTCTGGGAAGAAAGTGGTTACAAAAATGTTCCTTTAAGATAAACATAATGTTCACAACACATCCAGGAAATTTCACAAAATTTAGACTGACCCAAGGAAGAACTGAACACAATAAATCAAGAACACCTTGGACTTACTTTATTATATTCATATTCTCATTATGAGGCCATTTCAGAGATATGCTTAATATGTCTAATAGGGTAAAAAGCTGAAGTGGTGATATCTGTGTCCAAAAGGTCAGCTTCATTTGGATGTCGTATTGTTCCGGCAAGTAATTAACAACATAACTCAGAAACACAGTGACAGATGTGTGATCATACTTCCTCATTTTGTCGGTGAACCTTATTTAAGAGCTTTCTGCCATGGATATAATTTTGTATTCCAATAAGCTCCGTCTGCACAGGACGTGGGTTGCTCCTTGTGCATCGTTTGGTGCTGACGGTTAGTTGCTAGCAGACATTCCAGGCTCCGGTGACCTAGAGAACTTTGTGATATATATTTTTTTTTTTATACCTGGTCATATGTCAGCTAGTGGTATCCGGCGTTCTTATTGGTAATTACTTCAGTCGCTCACATTGGGAGTTAGTTTTTCCCGGAGCTGGTCAGTTCACATCGCCGGCAGTTTTCTCACTTATAACAATTTGAAGTCGTCGCTGCTGTCTTGTTTGAATTTTGCTTTTAAAAATGTGTGAAATGTAAACACAGCCATTTTGGTAGCAGCCTAATTAACAGTTAGTAAGGCTACACCTTTTTGCCAAGGGAGTATCTATTTTTTTTTAAATGACAAAGACCTAAAACATTTCAAGGTTATTCTAGTTTTATTTTGAGGCACGAGACAAGCATGCACATGAATCCCAGCAGGAAGTCTCGTCCTTGAGGCAGCAGTGCTACACTCGGCTAGTCGAGCATAGCCTGTCCCATATGTTTAGTCACCAGGTTGTCATTGTCCTTCAGGAATGTTTGGTTGTGCACAGGGTGCGAGACCATTGTGCAAAACAGAATGTTGAGAACAGTTTTGGACTGTCGTACATTTACCAGAGACATTTGCTCCATGATATTTTCAGGGTTATTTTCTTCTCATTCAAAATGTTCTGGCCCTTGTCAATGAATTTGTAATGAATTGTTTTCCTGTCCACTTTCAGGTTTGCCCCAGACAAAGAGTTCTCAGGCGCTGACCACGGGCAGAGGCGCGAAGGACCTGTTCAGTTTGAGGAGGATCCCTTCGGTCTGGATAAATTCTTGGAGCAAGCCAAGCAGCACGGCGGCTCTAAGAGGCCATCCACTAGCAACCGCTCCAAGGATGACTACCACGACAAGAAGCGCAGGAAGGAGTGAGAGCAGCTCGGTGCACGTCTCATACAGAAGATCTGATGAGGATGAAGGGGGAGTTGGTGCATCCCCTCAGCGGTTGAGGGGTGTTGTGGTATACAAGTATCTGTCAGGAATGGACATTAAGATTGATGTCTTCTTTCAGTGTGAAAGAGGGTGTAACGCTGTGTAAAACGCTTGTTTTTTTTGTTTGTTTTGTTGTCTATTAGACTTTATTAACCCATGTTGAGCATTTATTGTGAGGCAAAGTATGAGTGGGCTCCGCACCTGAAACATTACTCTTTATACAGTGCAACCTCTTTCATTTCACATGTGGCTGGGAATGGTGATAACTGACCCTGAAAAAATGTCGAATTTAGTCATTGTCTGCTTTTGTTTTTATAAACCTGTAATGCTGAAGGTTACAGATTAAACTCAACAGGAATTCCTCAGTATTTACCCCCTTTTTTTCTCACTTTCTCCTCACATTCCCTCCTTTTTGTTTGTTATGGCAGTTTTATTTAAACCCCTCGTACATTTGTGAGCACAGTCCCTATTTTATGGCAGATGTGTACAGCAGCTTAAATGTATCTAGAAGATATAAATCAAGCCAGATTTATAGTTCTTGTACATTACTACCAATGGATTGAATTTCATATCTTGTGTAACTGCTGTGCTTTTTTAATTAGTAAACAAGTTTGACTTGTCTTTCCTTGTCAGTTATTTTTAGTCCAGTTCAGCTTCAGTTAATCTAAACTTTTCCAACATAGTGGGAAGTCCATTAGTTGTGTAATTGCCATAGTTTGTACATAGTAGATTTCCATTATTTTAATCACTTCCTGAGTAATGCAGCCCATTTACATAGATGATTAAATGTCTGAAATGCATTCAGCAAAGCCATCAATTACAGTGTGTGAGTAGTTTTCAGGGCTTTTCCCCCCCCACTGGAAATTGGCTGTGCGATTTATGTGATGATTAGGCTAAAACTGGTTCAATTAATTACAATTAATTATGATTTATGCAGCCTGACAGTTTTATTTTCCCCGGCTCTGGAAAATAATCAGCGTGGCATTACACAGCCCAGCGGACTCCAAAATCTTTGCACCATGCCATCTTCCACTGATGCTTGAAACGGGACACACAGTGGTTACATGCACAAGACTGTGTTCTTCAGTGGGCACTGTTTGTAGGTACTGACTCCTGCACAGTTCTGAGTGTGATTGTTGTGTTGCACATCTTTTTACCAGCAGGTGAGCAATTATAGCCTTAAGCCAGAGATACACAGGAGGCTTAGTGTGAGCAGCTCACTGCTGAGCTGAAGGTCATCTGCAATAATACTTAGTCCTGTATTTACGCACTCTTGGGGTCGTACTCACAGGTCTATATCAGCTATTGTACAGCCAGTTTGGACACCTGGCTTTTTTTTTTCTTTTCTTTTTTTTTAAATGTTGATGCAAAGCAGAGGTTATTGGAAAGGTCATTCCAAAACTGAAGATCTCTAAATACCAAATTAGGATATCCCAGTGTAATTCATTTTAAAGACAGGTGTAGTGTGGCCTGCAGGTCAATGATAACATTTTATTGTACGTGCACAATGTGCACAATGTCACAAGGAAAGGCCGTGCTACTGTACATTTACTTCATACACTGTTTAGCACACAATAAATAAACCCAAACATGACTGAATCTATTTCTTTAGTTTTCATAGCAGACTAAGTCTTCCTAACATTAACAAATACAGTGAGTGTCAAGGAATTTCCAAGTCACAGCCCCCACCCCACTAAATTGCAACTAAGCTTTTCGATCCTAGCCCTAAAGGAACACTTTGCACCATTTCTATAAAATCTAAAGTTGCTTAAACTTTTAAAACCTGCCTTGTCTACCAGAATTTAAATGGAGATGACAAATTTGCAGTCAGCCCTTAAGCTTGTTCCCATTCTATTTAATATTTCAACTGAGCACAGATCCTGAAATAATGCTCAATATATATTAAGGGTATAAATAACACAAGACCCATTGTACACATTTACATCTATAGTAGGAATGGCACTGACGATCCAAACTGGACATGTAGTCGTAAAGAAAAAAGTTTTCACAGGACTCTTTGCAGCCATGAAAAGCTAAGTACTGCCTCACCGCTTCCATAAGAGGATGTTAAGTGTGAGGACCTCTGTAAAAGCAGCAGTTTAAGCAGTTTGTCGGGCTGAAGCATTCAGGCGTGTTTGAGCATAATGACACAATCGTCCCAGTAAATCCACTCCAAGGTCAGACGGTGCAATGCTCAGAGAAACTGCAGCAAATCCAAGAGCCACATCTCAGACTCTAGTCTCAGTTGGCATGATAAACATTAATGTTCATGACAGTACAATTGGAAAAAGACTGAACAAGTGTGGCTTGTTTGGGAGGGTTGATAGGAGAAAGCTTTTCTCAAAAAAAGAACATGTTAGCACAGTTAGGCTTTGCAAAGTTGCATCTGAGTAAAACAAACAGCATTTCAGCACAAACACGTCATATCAGGTGTTAAACATGGCGGTGGAGGTGTAATGATTTGGGTTTGTTTTGCAGCTACAGGACCTGGGCACCTTGCAGTCATTGATTTGGTCTATAAATCCTCTGTATACCAAAGTATTCTAAAGTCATATGTGATGCCATCTGCACACAGGTAACGTCTGGTCGAAACCAGAGTGGTTTCGACGAGGTGGGCGAGCTGTGCATAAACAAATTCCTGTAAACCTCAATGAACAGAATTTCAATTCAATTCAATTTTATTTATGTAGCGCCAAATCACAACAACAGTTGCCTCAACTCCCTTTGTATTGTAAGGTAGACCCTACAATAATACATAGAGAGAAAACCCAACAATCATATGACCCCCTATGAGCAAGCACTTTGGCGACAGTGGGAAGGAAAAACTCCGTTTTAACAGGAAGAAACCTCCGGCAGAACCAGGCTCAGGGAGGGGCGGGGCCATCTGCTGCGACCGGTTGGGGTGAGAGAAGGAAGACAGGATAAAGAGATGCTGTGGAAGAGAGACCGAGATTAATAACAATTATGATTCAGTGCAGAGAGGTCTGTTAACACATGTTGAGTGAGAAAGGTGACTGAAAAGCAAATACTCAATGCATCATGGGAATCCCCCAGCAGCCTACACCTATTGCAGCATAAATAAGGGAGGATTCAGGGTCACCTGATCCAGCCCTAACTATTCTTTAGCAAAAATCAAGTTTGAAGCCCAATCTTAAAAGTAGAGATAGTGTCTGTCTCCTGAATCCAAACTGGAAGCTGGTTCCACAGAAGAGGGGCCTGAAAACTGAAGGCTCTGCCTCCCATTCTACTTTTAAATACTCTAGGAACAACAAGTGGTTCGTCGTAACGAAGACTGGGCCAAAATTGTTCCACAATAATGTGATACAGTCATACAGAAGTTATTTCTGCTAAACGTGGTTCTACAACCTACTGAATCATGGGGTGTACTTAACATATAGATTCCTATGAAAACCTTATTTTTCGTATGAGTCTAACTAGGTATGAACATATGTAATGAATATAGCAGAAGAAATTTGAGTCAAAAATAAAGGTTGAATGGACTATAGCTTAAAATTCGTTCTCCTCACTGTGCCGATACAGTTCTCACCTCCCGTCGGACCAGAGGAAAACGCTGCGAAAGACCCGAGCTCGTCTACCGACTGAGAAACCAGCCGCGAACACATTAAACTCTCGCTCAGTTTTAGCTCTGATGTGATTTAACACTGACCTATACTTGTGAAGAAAGAACCCGACATGCTCCAAAGTCATCCAATTCTTCACCAGTGTGGGGGAAAGGAGGTGGTTTGTCACAGTCTCCCCTCTGCTCTTGAGGAAATGAGCTGAATAAAAAAAAACCATGAGTTATTTGGAGAGGGCTCAGATATTGTAATATCCAGAGCTGTCCTGATTTTTCATTTCTGCGTGAGGCATCATTTTTAGGATCGCTCTATTGTCTCGAACATGTTTGATATGATGTTATATTATCTGCAACAATGACATCAAAGGGGAACAAGTTGTATGCGAATAAATGTTGAATGGACGGATAGAAACTCGTTCAGCCACCAGTGTGAGAGGTGCTTTAGGGACAGCGGGGGATTATTGTGAAGGCTTGATATGAGTGTCAGTGTGAAGAAATCAATATGACAGACACCAGCTGAGGGTAACTGAATCACAAGTGTAGTCACGACTCTCACGTGTGGTTGTGGAGACAAAAAAGAAAGAAGGAAAAAAATGTTGTAAAAAAACCCAAAAGTCAACACAATTTAAACTTTCCTATCTCAAAACAACAGGAAAGTTGTGCTTCCCTTCAGCCGCATTTGTGCTTAGACCACTGTGGAAGCACTGAGGACAGCTTGATAATGGGCCTCTACTCCTCTCTTGTCTGCCTTTATGGATGTGCACAGAGGAAGATGAATGAGATTCTTTATTCATGAAGGTAAGAGGAAATTGGTTCCTTGGCATTGCCTTTGTGTGCAGCTCAATGTAAACCGTGAACATATTGTGTCGGGACATAATGGAATCCTCAGGTCACCAGCCGGGACCGTGATGGATAGCTCCTTATCTGTGCTCCACAAGGAAACAAACCCAGAAATAATAAACAATATTGAGTTGTTGCGGCACATCTTTCCACTCGTTGGACTTGAAGGAGGATAGCTTAGTTTATTTTGTGATTCCTTTTGTGATTCCCCCCCCCTACCCCAACCCTTCCTCCTGTTGGTGGCAGCAAAGCAATAAGTTTGGTGATAAATGTTCTAGACTGCTGCTGTTGACCTGTCGAAAACAGTGGCCGGAGAGAGATCTTGTCTCCCTCTGTGTCTCTTCCAGTATTGAAGGCAACCTTTTCATTTTGTCAGAGAAACACCCCCGCATCCACGGAAAACACTGGATCTACTCTGTAGGATAAAAGGTCAAAAATCCCTACTCTCTATGGTCTCAGAGACGGATTTTTCTTTATTTACGTACGCAAAGTGCAAGAAATGTAAATTTGATTTACAGCAGCAATAATCTGGAAAATATACTTTCACTTGACACCACATTTTGCCTTCAGAACTCCTTCCATTCATAACAGAGATTTTAGTCCACACTGACATGATCGCAGATGATGATAACTGCTGCATATTTGTTGGTTGCATACCTATGATGTGAAACTCCCATTGCGCCAAATCCCAAGGGTGATCTATTGGATTGGGATTTGGAGACTGTGGAAGAAAACAATCTGGGATTATCTGAGTTTCATGGCATGACACATGATCGTGCTCGAACCATCTATCAGAAGATGGGTATGATGTGGTCATAAAGAGATGTACATGTTCAGTGGGCTGTGGTGTTTAAACAATGCTCAGCTTGCACTAAGGAGGCAAAAAGTATGCCAAACACCATTACAACAACACAACCATCCTGAACTGGTGATAAAAGGCAGGATGGATTCATGGTTTCATTTTGTTTACATCAAATTCCGATCCAATCATCCAAATTTTTCAGCACCAATCAAGACTCGTATTAGGCAATGTTCTTCCAAACTTCCATTGTCCAGTTTTTGTGAGTCTGTGTGAATTCCATCCTCACTTTCCTGTTCTAAGCAGAAAGGCTTGGAACACACCTGGTGTGGTCTTCTGCTGCTGAAGCCCATCTTCTTCAGGGTTTGACATGTTATGCATTCAGCGATGCTGTTCTGCATATCTTGGTTGTAATGAGTGATTTGAGTCGCTGTTGCCTTCCCATGATCTCGAAGCTGTCTGGCAATTCTTCTCTGGCATCAACAAGCTATTTTCACATAGAGAGCTGCTGCTCACTGAACATTTCTTTTTCGCAGACCATTCTCTGTAAACCCTACAGATGTTTGTGCAGGAACATTCCCACAGATCAGCTGTTTCTGAAATACTCACACCTGCCCATCAGACACCAACAACCATGTCAAGCTAAAAGGTACTTAAATCATCTTTTGTTGCCCATTCTGATGCTCAGTTTGTACTTTAGCAAATATTCTAGACAATGTCTGCATGTTTAAATGCAATGAGTTGCTGTGATGTAATTGGTGGATTAGATATTTGCATTAATATGCAGTTGAACAGGTGTACCTAATTTAGTGATCAGTGAGTGTATATTAACAATGCCTAACATGACTGTTTGGTAAAAGAGTTGTGACACAAATCCACAAACGGTTACCAACCAAATCTGAAGTTCCACCATAGCTTTGCAGACCCTTTTTAGCTCATTGTTCTGGAATTAGCCTGGAAGATCAAATTAGCACCTCGCTAGTAAATATAAAGAGGAAATGACCGCAAATTAATGCTGTGTTGTTCCATGTCTGCTGCTTACTTATTAATTAACTTAGTAAGTTTCAAATGCGTCAGGGCTGTTTACAGCTTGTTTCTGTGCCATTAAAAATGCCAAAGAATTAATGCTGCTTTGTAATATGTGAAATATTCATACCGTCTTTAACTGGCAGAAAAAATATATATTTATACACTGAACATTTAGGATTAAAAACACGACCTACATTATGTTCCACCAGACTTCTACTTAAAATGTTTATTTTATATTGTTATCTAAAAATATTCCCCTTTGGGCCTGATATGGTTTTTCACTCAAACACATACTGGGATATTTATAGGGTTAGTACAGTTTACAAAGCCACACACTCTGGAAATTGAATATGTCAAAGTGACACTCAGCACTAACAGCAGCACACACCTGAGCAACCTCTTCCCCGTGCCCTTCAATCACGTTCTTATCATTAGTTCCTCATCTGCGCATATTCACGCCAGAATTCACTCCTCATTATGCAAGCGGTGTAGAGCTGGACAGAGTCTGCTGCTCTCTGGAAAATAGTCCACCTGTCAATCTGTCTGTCCCGCCTGCCTTACTTGACTCCATGGAGGAGACTCTGTCCTCTTCTCAGTGGCTCTCTCTGCTGATAATCTGTGACAGAGGCAAGGTTTAGACAGGTGTAACAATCTCTAATGGTGGTGTCAGTCAGAAAGCAGCCTAGCTGCTGCACGGTGGCGACAGGATCCATCCAACATTGTGGAGGTGCGCATATAGATTTTTTTTTTTCTTTCCTATTGCCTACAATATTAAATAGTTGTCTTATATTGTGTGGTTGCTTGATGTATACTTAACTTGATAAGAAAACTCAGAAGAGGGCCACAAGATTTTTCTAATTTCTCGTCCATGTGGGATGGACTGCTCTGGGCCCTGATGGATTATAACCACAGCAGCTGATGTCTTCATTTATAAAACAAGCAACAAGGAATCACGATGGTGGAGTAAGCTATATTGCTCATATGAGTATCACCTAATCCTGCTCCACGCTACGCCCATATTGACTATTCCCCCTTTAGCCTTTTACAGTGTCACAAGCGGTGCTCTAATTAACACTTTGTCCCTACACGATTGTTGGAAGCATTGATTACAGGAATTATTAGTGAGCACCGGGATGGATCATTGATTGGGATATGACTTGCAAATCCTCTGCGAAGCGGAGCGTAATTCTTAGCATCGAGCATCCTCGTTTATACTCATTTATATTCTTACTTGTGTACCAGTTTGATTTCATCATTTGTTATCGCCCTGCGTTTAGACACCGCCGAAGTGAAAAATGGCTGCTTGCCTAGACTTCCTCTAGTGCTGGGTCTTAATAGGCTGTCGTGGGAATAGGAGGAGAGATTGATTCTCCTGATGATTTCATTAGATGACATCAAAGCGGGGAAATTGCAGCAGAGAGCAGGAATGCATCTTCGGTGAATGGGAAATAATGCCCTGTTTGAATTACACTGTAAGAACATTGGCAGGGACATATGACCTTGTCAATGGAGATATTGTAATTATGATGTTTTTCTCATCAGGGAAGTTTTCTTGGGGCACCACGCTGGGGTAGATTATGATAATAAGGTATTTGGATTATGATGCAAGAGCAGGCAAATAGGTTTTATAGAACCGCGGATCAGTGAAAGAATCAATATCTGTAAAGGGTTTTTGCATTCATAGTATGTCTGAGTCGCTGCAGGTATTCAATCAGCCAGGTGCCCAGGGAAAGAGTTGCTATGTGCAGTGTTCTCCTTTTGAATACGAATAAATTACAAGGATAATTCTCAGTTTTCAGATGAGGATGAAGCTGTTGTTGGGCAAATTTTGAAAAAACACCATCAGGTAGCATGAGCAAGCTAAAGCTGAATATCAGGTGGCTGGAAGGTTGATGTTTGCTTGAAAGAGGCAGCTTGGGGTACATCTCTCTGCTCCCAGGCATAATTGCTCTCATGTTGCATTTAGATTCAAATATTTTATAGATAATAGATCCTCATGTTTAACCAAAGATGGGGAGAGGATGAAAAAAACCCTTTGATCAGTTCCCATAACAGACCATATTATTTTAAAGCAGGCGGCAGATGTTGAAATGTTAACGTCAGATGATCAACAGCACGGGTCAGTTAATCTCACAGCCAGTTCATAAAGCAAACAAGAACTCATAATACAAGTTGTCATTTTTGCCATTGCATCGACAGATAGGATCTTAGCGTTCCCCCATCTGGCAAATTCCCTTTTAAACTCAGCATAGACTGTATATGTACAATGGGAATATTCACTGTGACATCACCCACTGGCGGTGATGATGAAGAGGTGGCCCAAGCTTAGGCCTCACTCAGTAGCAACTCGTCAATGAGAAAACAGCCTGCTTAATGTTTATTTTAGTCCAACTGGTTCTATAATTTTCAAAGTGACCTGATATTAGCATTAAGACCATAAACACATTTGGAAAAAGTTACCAAGGATATATCATTACGTCATGCACTTCTGCACACTGGAGCTTCTTCTTGCATACGGTGGAGTCGCCACCTGGTGGCCATTAGAAAGAATGCAAGTTTAAGATCTGCACTGACTTCAGTTTTCATTATATATTTTTGCTCGGGAACATAGAAGCAACTTTACATTTTGTCAAGATTCAAAAAAATGCTAGATATCAACCGCCTTAAAAACTGTATGTAGCAATCGTGGCTCAAGAGTTTGGAGTTCACCTTGTAATTGGAAGGTTGCCGGTTCGAGCCCCGGCTTGGACAGTCTCGGTCGTTGTGTCCTTGGGTAAGACACTTCACCTGTTGCCTACTGGTGGTGGTCAGAGGGCCCGGTGGTGCCAGTGTCTGGCAGCCTCGCCTCTGTCAGTGCGCCCCAGGGCGGCTGTGGCTACAATGTAGCTGCCATCACCAGTGTGTGAATGGGTGGATGACTGGATGTGTAAAGTGCTTTGGGGTCCTTAGGGACTAAGTAAAGCGCTATACAAATACAGGCCATTTAGCAATAGTAAGAAAAGTTAAATAACTCTCAAAGGCTGGAAGCTTGTTAACTAATTGTTACTTTCATTCCTATAGTGCTGTGTAGGACAACTATATTATAACTGCAAGTGAAGCAATGAGAGTAATTATGGGCTTGTTTGTTTCATTGACCAGTTAATCATGATATTAAGTAAGATACAAAGTCAAAAGATGAAGTCATGGTCATCCAAATTACGGGAAGATATACAAAATCAGGCCTCTTGAGTTTTCATCTGCCCATGTGTGTTAAAATCAGGGTTGGCATGAAACAAAACCAGTCTAACAGCCAATCACAACTAGCCAAAATAAATCAAAAACTAAAAGAAAGAGCCCAATACCAGTAGAGTCGGCAACTCTAACTGGGAGTTTGTTAGGATTTGAGTATACAGATTTGAAGATGCTAAGAATTTCACTGGGAGTGAGCCAGAGACAAAGTTAAAGCGTCAAGGCTGAGATGTTTTGGACATGTGCAGAGGAGGGTTAGTGGATATGCTGTTAAAAGAATAACAAGGTGGAGCTGCCAGGCAGGAGGAAAATAGAAAGACCATAGAGAAAATTCATGGATGCAGTGAAGGAGGACATGCAGATAGTGAGGTAGATGAGGCAGATGATCCACCTAACAGGACGAGCTGAAAGACGAAGAAGAGAAGGGTATACGTTTTAATTCTACCCTATTTAACCCACTTTTCTAGGAAAACTACAGATCTGGCACCCCTGGCAGGAATGGAGGTCAATTTTTAATATCTCTTCAGCTCCAGGAGTTCAGTACCTGGGACTGCTGCTTCACTTGCTGTAGTTGGGAACCCTTGGACGTGCAATATGTAGCAGCTAAAAAACAAAAAGGTCTGTGATACTGTTAAGGTTATATCTCAGAGATGAATCTGTTCCATAGTTATCATAACACGTAACATAACATAGAATTTGTACTATTAACAAATTACAGTGTAACGATCTGTTTAGGGGATAAAGCTAATAATTACCAGCAGACAGAGGTCATACCAAGAAGAAACAAACTGCTTGCTCATTTTAGTTCAGTATGGTTTCCACAGTCTCATCAGAACCAATACCATCAACGTAAAGGCTCCTTGCACTATCTGCATCCATGAGAGCACGTCCCTGTACCTTTTAACCCTGCCTCTGATCCTATTAAAGCTGGATCCTTATCACCTTTATCAGGTTTGGAATGGATGGGTGCTTAACTGCATTTGTGCACAGTGGTAAGAGCTGACCAGGCTGATGTTGCATTAATCCACAAACAAGGTTACCACCTTGAGAGGAGGGCTGACCATTGATTAGAGAATTAAATCATCAGATTTTATCATCAGTGTCTTAATTGCGGATGTGACACCGAAGCAACACACAGATGCCGCTTAACTCTGAACTATATTTAACCGACAGCACCAGCATATAACCTCTGACTGCAGGTACGGGAACAGATGGGGCTCAACCTTTCCATAGCCCAACAGTGCCATCTAGGAGGCTAAAAGTGGGAATGGGTTTTTAAAGAGTCTGAATAGCCCTGATAATATTTCCACATGAAAATATTCCTCCAGCACCCAAACAAATACATGCAAATAATGGAGCCAGAAAGGAGCGTAGCGCTGCCTTACAGCAGGACGATTGTACAAACAGTCACATATTATCCAGCACTGTGTGCTGACAGGCACGTTTCCCCACAAGACATGTACCAAACAGGAAAAGAACAGGAAGTACAACAAGGAGGTCCACCACAAAACCCTGGCTGTGTGTCCAGGAAATGCCATTGTTGCTGCTCTCTTTCACAACAGAGATCTCTTCCCTGCCTGTGTACTTCAAATATCGTTACTGGAAGTGTTTCTCCCATGAAGTAATACGTAATTCAGGCATTAATAGTGGAATAAATTTATTGCACAGTACACAGGGTGACGTAAGTGGTTTTATAGCAAATTATTGAAAGGTGAGAGGTAATTTATTCTGTAAGATAAAGTTTGTGTTATCTGCGAATTTAGTTTAGGTAAAAGGTCTGATGTCATAATTTACAGGAACACTTCGGTTTGTTTAATGCAATAAAACAGTCATAATCAATCACCAATATTTTTCCACACCGAAACTTAAAAGTTTTGGGGGGTTTTGTTTTGTTTTCTTTAACCACCTGAAATACTAGTCAGTTTAGAGCTTGTTCTGTCTAGTTTTATTATAACCTTCATCTTTTTTTTTTTTCAGTAGCAGACACCTTGAAGATTGTTTTGTATCTTCTCGGCCCATAAAAAACGTCAGTGGAAAAAGGTGTTCAGTTGACGCCCAAGCGAAGGTTATTCTGGGTTATTTCCAAGGCCCGGGCTTTAGGACGTCCCACGCTAACGAGAGGGTGGACCTAGCAGAGAGGGAGGGAGCGAGGAGTAGAGTAAGAGCTCTCACACTGTTCCTAATAAAACTCAACGTCATCACGTTGTTAAATCCCGCCAACGAAATTTGCAGATTATGTTTCGTGAGCTTAATGGCGAATTGTTTGCCTAAAAAATTGGGAGAAACGTAACAAGTGCTAATTGCAATGAATCCAAGACCCCAAAGTAGTTATCATCACTTTTCTTGTTATTTGAACAGCAGCTGTTACATAAGACATAGCAGGAAATGTATACAAGCAGTGACACAAGTTTCTCTCTTGTCTCTCTCTGTCTGTCTCTCTCTTTCTCATAGATCGATCGATCGATCGATCGATCGATAGATAGATAGATAGATAGATAGATAGATAGATAGATAGATAGATAGATAGATAGATAATGTATTTTATCGTTCATTGTTTTGTTTAAACACTAGGAACACTATTTTTTGACTTGTATAGACGATCTTTGTACTGGAGTAACCGCATTGGCCAATAACACCATTGAGGGGCGGGGATTTCCGGCAGTCTCGTGTCTTCACTGTTCATAGTGGGCGTTGAATAGCGTCTTCTTCAGCTCATACAAGCAAGACTTCACGATAACGTTACCCAAGTTAAGCTACTTCAAACCGGGAAATTTGTAGGTTTAGCCGGCCGACGAAGATGACGGAAAGTGCTACGAGTAAGCTGCTAAATGGAGACATTTGTCACCGGACCTCGAATGGTAAAAAGGCCAGTAAAAATGGCTTCGTGAAGGATCACTCTCTGTTTGAACAGCCACAGAAGTATCGCCGCCCTAGAGACAAGGTAAGGCCCAACCGTCAACTGCTAGGGCACGTCCATATACAAACAGCGCTCCAGCATAGTTTGAATTAATCCTGTTAGTGTTAGCCTGGGAGCCGTTCGTTTGTATTTCCTCTGTTTGTACTGTGGCCACATACTCCTGTGAGGGAGTGTGTTTCCACAGCAAGCATATGAGTGTGAGTAGCTGCCATATGACTGTGACCTCACGAGTTAGCTGCTATATTAATGACATTAGCCAAGACTGAACTCTGGGCAGTTGGTTCACATCTTTATTATTATTGTTAGTATTATTATTATTATTTCATATTCCGTACGTTTTTTCTACGCTGTCTCGTTCAGCACCATTCAGCTTAGAAAAAGCATTTTCTAAGAATGTTCGAATCTTCTTTCAACTTACTCATCTTTCATCTCTAACTACTTCCACCTATGTTGACCTACAGACACCATTCAAACTTTCGAAGTTTGAATGGTGTCTGTCGTGTTCAAAGTTTAAGTTTCATGCTGTTTTCACCCGTTTCAGAGTTTATAATGGGTGTCTATGGGATGGATTGTTGGCATTACGTCGAGAAAAGCCAAATGCCAGAGTGGCATAGATCAAAAGATGCATCTTAAAATTTTCTCTTTCAACTGCTGCTGTGTCCACAGAGTTTGGTCTGCAGTTATCAACAATGCATCTCTCAAAACTAACACATGTAAACTTTTTAAACTGTGGATCCAAGTGAAGGGAGTAACTTCTAACCAACCCACAGAGACATACTGTATTGTATTTTTAGTTAGTTTGTCTCAACAGCAGGAAAGACCCCACTTTTTAAATTGCTCCTGTGGCCACATTTTTGACAGCACTAACATAAAGAACACACTTGTGTGTCTGTAGTGGATTCTCCCCACATTTCAGTGATTTAAAGAATATGAACTTTCAATATTCATTCAGATGTTTTGTGATTCTAAATTTCTTTTGTTAATAGTCAGCTTTTTCTCATCTACACTTTAAAGATGTTCAGCTACTTTCCAATTTTGAGACTTGTTCTGCGTGAACTTTAGTTCTTAACAGTTCTACACTTTAGCCTTCAGGTGAATGATTTGGCCTATTTCAGCTCATTCAATATTTTTAACTTGACGTTCAGCAGCTATTACATTTCAGCTCAAAACATTCAGCTGTCAGCATTCACATTGCAGTTTCTTCAGGAAATGCATTCTCTGGTTATCTCATACAGTCTGCACTTTTAGGCCTAATACTATAAACCTCAAGCTAGCTGTTTAAGTTAAAATGAACTTTTACTTACTTTTTATTTTTAAATAAGCATTTCTCTTTAACATATTCTACTGTGGTTTTACCTTGTATTGGGTTTTCTGTGCTGTATAGGCTACATATACTTGTGCTGTCAAGGGGAACATGCCACCTGATCAGCCCTGACTGCAGTGGAGACTTTTTTTTTTTCTGTAACGTTACACCCTGTTGTTTTTCACCTCTTGCGTGTATATTGCGCCTGTGCCAGGTGAAATCAGACAGGCCTTTGTTTACGCTGACCCTAGTATGAGACGACTGAGGTCCTGCTGAGTTATTACCACAGAAACTTATCAGTCTCCTGGGAGAGAAGGACACGACTACTTTCACATGACACTTGAGCAGGAGAGGAATGTCTTCAGGCTGTGAAGGGTGGGGTCCTTCCCTTTCATTCCCAAGGCAGGAATGAAACCCACAAAAAGAAGAAAAAACTCTTTTTGAAAGTGTGTGTTTTTTGTGGTAGTGGAGGTCTGCCTTGTGTTTGTTGTTTTTAGCTTGTTTAAATTAAACACAGAAGGGGGACAGTTAATCCAACAGCAGTCAGCTGTAGAATGCTGATTTCAACACTAATGCATTTACATAACTAGATCCAGATTTTGTGGCTATATTAACAGCTTAATCCTTAAAGATATATATAGACGCTCGTTTTGACATGGTCAAAGTTGCAAATAATGAAATGAATGTATGTGGCGGTAAAGGCTGTGAACCGAAAGATCAGTTTCGAAAAGTTTTTTTCCTACTCTTGCCTCTGTGTGAGTCACTGGCAGCGGATATGGTCATCTTGGGGACACAGGGCTGACTGCTGCCCTACCCACCTGCTCCTCAAACCTTCAGTTTATGAGGGCGGGGGATGTAATAAGCTGGTTTAAGGCAAAAAGTAAAAGCTAATGGAGTCCCAGAAAAAGAAACCTGGAGCTAGAAATCCGCACATTAGGACCTCTTTAATTTTATTTTGCAATGTCAAACGGGGCGATTGGCCTAGGTCATTGTTATGCACGGTATTTACACTTAAACTGGAATTGCTGTAAACAGTGAAAAAGCGTCCTCCTGTCCCTGCTTTGATTGGGCACTCGCTTGCTGTTGATAAGGCGTTGAATTTGTTGTTGCTTCCTGGTGAGACCTGTGTTTGATGCAAGAATAGAGATGCAAGCAATTGCTCTCTTTTAGCAGCACTTTTTTTAACTGTTTCCTTCTATCAGCTGGTTGAAATGAGTGTTCCCTGTCGATCGAGTGCAGTATTTAACACATTTTACAGTAAGACTGGATTTCAGTGACAGATCAATAATCACATAATATGACGAGTTTATGGAAAAATGGTTAGAAGCAGGATTTGAGCATGCAGAGGGAAAGATCCTTTCAGCTTACAATTATTCAGTAAAAATGAGCCGAATCCAAAGGTAGCAGATGGAGAGCTTGACTGCTCTAATGTGTTGTGTCTGATGTGAACCGTACACCAAGAGCTGCTCTTATTATGTATACAGTGTAATATGATCTGCTGAACTGCAGAGCAAGCATGAGAAAGAGCAAACATAAAGGGTTGTTATTTGGCTGTTCCTCTTGGTGCAGTTTCAGTGATGCTCGTCTGTAAACAAATGGGACCTCTCTGGGCCTGTGTGTTTACAGGTGTATTTTTTATTTTATTTTATTTTTAAACAGAGTAAATCTGAAGCCAGGCAAACTACATCTAGTCTCGTTGGCTAGCATCGGTATGCAACAGTCTGTTTGAACAGTGCACTTGAACAGGACTGTTTTGTGCTCACTGCTTTCAGAAAACATGGCTGCCAGAGTGCTATTCTCTCAGTGCTGTTTCAGTGAACTTTTACCTGTGTGGTTGGGTTTAGTTACACACCCTGTGCACACACACACGCGCTCCTCTCCTGGTCATAAGCTCAAAGGTGTTTCTCGGAGAGGCATGACTGGTCATATGTGATATGGCTGCTAAGCTGCAGGGCAGAGCAATGTAATGAGTAACTGCCCTCATCAGTTTACTGTTGGTTTTGTAGGCAACCAAAAAAATCATATACCCAAGCTTTTCTATTTATTTATTTTTTTTTCAGTGTTGTGCTGCTCCACCAATCTATGACCACATTTATATCACCTCACAATCCAAGATCAATATAACTATTCATAAAAATCAGTCACTCAGAGCCCTAGAGGGAATGGGCTTGGGGGGGGGGGGGCTGCAGGGACACAGGAATGCCTCAGTGTTCACGAATATATGTACTTATTGTGTAACCTTTAGCTTTCTGACAGTCTTTCCAAGAAACACTTAAACTCCAGCTTAAACTGGAGTGACCGGGTCCTGCTTTCTGTCACGCTGTGTTTTGGAGTTCTTGTATAGTAGTAGTAAGCGAACAGATCTGGCGAGATGCGGAAATGGTCTTAAGTCTATATCTCGCACTCAGATTGGCTGGTTGAATCTGTACAAAGATGTTTAAATTTCACTTGTTAATTGAAATTGAGATTCTAACCTCCTGTTTTTGTTTGTTGACTTCCAGAACCAAAATGTCCCCCATAATTCCAGCTTGTACAAGAAACCATTTGTGGAATCCTTCGAGGAGACTCCTCTATGGGTTGCTGTGCTCACCTACATGGGCTACGGTATCCTCACCATCTTTGGCTACCTCAGAGACTTCCTTAGACACTGGAACATTGAAAAGTGCCATGTGGCCCGTGAGAGAGACGAGCAGAAGGTAATGAAGTGCTTACTGAACTTTTTTACATAAAAGACAAATTCAGGGGACAAATTCCAAACAAGACAAAATAATCTAGTCATCCTACTTTTATTGCAACATGTTTTATGTTTGAATTTAGGATATTTGATGTTTGAAAAGAGTTGGTCTTCATGTTGTTGTTTTACATCTGGTTCAGAGATGGCTCCTAATTTAAACTGTCAAGATCATGTTAGAAATCATCTGCACTTTCTCGCCTTCTTTCTGCAGGATTTTGTCCCCCTCTATCAGGATTTTGAAAACTTTTACACCAGGAATTTGTACATGCGGATCCGAGACAACTGGAACCGCCCTATCTGCAGTGTTCCTGGCGCCAAGGTGGACTTGGTAGAGAGAGTAACTCGTGACTACAACTGGACGTTTGAGTAAGTCGCTTGTTTTTTGTGCTGTTTTTGTGGTTCTTTGTCTCCATGTGTTTATTTTGAATAGAGGTGTTTCACATGAAGGTCATTACTCCCCTCAGAGAGGGGTGTGTGTGTGTGTGTGTGTGTGTGTGTGTGTGTGTGTGTGTGTGTGTGTGTGTGTGTGTGTGTGTGTGTGTGTGTGTGTGTGTGTGTGTGTGTGTGTGTGTGTGTGTGTGTGTGTGTGTGTGTGTGTGTGTGTGTGTGTGTGTGTGTGTGTGTGTGTGTGTGTGTGTGTGTGTGTGTGTGTGTGTGTGTGTGTTCCATTAATATGCACTTTAAGTCACTGACCTTGCAGTTCTGATAATGAGAGTGACGTAGTCTCTCTGAGGTGTGTATTTCTGTGTCACTGATTTACACACACAGTTACTGACCTTGTGTTTCTGATAGTGAGTGATGCAAGGCATGATTCACATGGTTATGTTGAAACCACTGCTTTCTGTCACATGATGTCCTAAGATACACCCTACGCAACGTATTACAGTAAAGTATGAAAGAGAAATCATCCCTAAACATGCTGACATCCCAAAGCAAACTGGCAGTTGGTCCTTTAAAGTCTCAAAATGTCTCAAATTTATTTCCCTTACACCTGTAGATTTCCAGAGGTACTATTTAGGAAAATATGATTAGACAATAATGACTAACCAAAATTAGATGAGTGAGTTGAGTTCATAATTCAGATAATTCTCATACCCAATTCATAATTTTTATTTTTTTTGTGTTTACTTCTTCAGAGTACTTTAACTCACTGCCCTAAAAGAGCAGCTTACTTCTGTAAAAACTTTAAATACAAACAAATTTATGCACAAAAGTACTGGACAAACCTACACATCACATCTACAGGAGCTGTTCTGCCAGGAATCTCTCGGCATACAGTCTTTGTGCTGATGTTAATGCCAGAGGAGGTTTGGAATTCTGTAGTTAATGAGTCAGCAGAGCTTTGGCGACTTTGACCTACTATGCACCTCTGCACTCAGTGAGCCCGCTCTGTAACTTTAAAAGGTCCACTACTTTATAGCTGAGTTGTTATGTTTCCTAAACGCTTCCATTTTGCAATAATGCCACTTACAACTGCTCAAATGTCTGGGAGGGAAAACTTTCATGAACTGACTTGTTGCAAAGATGGCATCTGGTCACAGTACCATGCTGGAATTCAGTGAGCTCTTTAGAATGACTGATTATATCACAAAAGTTTGTAAAGGCAGACTGCAAAGCCAGGTGCGTATTTTTTTTATTTTTATGTACCTTTGGCAATAGGGCTGAAAACAGGTGTGGCGCAGTACTTTTGTTCACAAAGTCTGTCTGTGTTACACAGACAGCTGTTGAGCCTGGCTCTGCTGTAAGTTTCTTTCTGTTAAAGGGGATGTTATTTCTCCCTATTGTAGGTAGCATGTGCTAGCTCATGCTACCTACAATAGGGTCTTTATAATGTTAAGTGATCTGTAATTAAAGAGTTGAAAAGTTTGACAGCTGCTGAATTTAGGCTTGTTTGAATACAGAAGAGTTCTCTGTAGATAAACTGCTCTGCTTATTTTAAAGACTGTATCATTCTTTAAAAATATTTCTCTGATTAGTATCTGTTGTTTAAAAAAATGCAGCATACCTGCCAAATTCTATTGTTAACATAATAGTTTATTGTTCCAATGTGCATGATAACATTGGAAGTTGAAATGTACACACTAAAAAAGATTTGCATTGCAAAATGAGCAAACAAGGTTAAAGAAACAATTTTTTTAAAACCCAGTTTTGTGTCTCTGTCTCTTCCCCTCAGGCATACAGGCAAAGTGGTGAAGGACGTTATCAACATGGGCTCGTACAACTACCTCGGCTTCGCTGAGAACACTGGAGCTTGTGCCGATGCTGCTCTCGAGGTCACAAAAATGTATGGAGCGGGAGTGGGCAGCACTCGCTGTGAGATGGGTAAGGGGTGAAATCTTTTGAATGTTGACATTTGGTCTGTGAAATCCTTCTTGTGATTCATCATCCTTCAAGGATGCTTTTTTTCCACTATGAGTAAAAGTGGAATCGCCCAAACTCTCCACTTCCACTTAAACCGCTGCTCCACATTTGTTTTCGCTTTCAGGATGCATCAGTAGCCACAGCTCAAGTGCTGCTGAAGCTCTTAAAAGACTGAATGAAATAATAATCTGTGATATGAGCTTTGAAATTCAAATCCTTTTACAGTTCAGCACCTAGTATGCTGCTCTTTCTTTTTATTTCTTTATTTTTTTGGAGGGATGTAGCTTAAGGGAAATGTACTGACTTCACCAATATGATGGAAAAGGCAGCGTGACTTACAGAAAAGTCTTTAATTTAAATATTAGAGGAACCTGAAGAGCTGCTGTGATAATTTTTTTTTTTTTTTTTTTTTTTTTTTTTTTTTTTTTTTTTAATTCAGGAAACTTGGACATCCATGAGGAAATGGAGCAATTGGTTGCCAGGTTTCTGGGAGTTGAGTCAGCCATGGCTTTTGGCATGGGTTTCGCAACCAATTCCATGAATATTCCTGCTCTCATGGGGAAGGTGAGGAATTTCTTTCACTTCCTTTGTCACTCAGATGTATTCATCTGTACCTATATTATCACGTTGAGCCCTTTGTGAGTGTTGGTAACAGTAATTTTTGCTGAGGAAACCCACCTCTTCCTGTATAGAGTGAAAATGGGATCCTTACTGGATACCAGGCAAAGACCCTGCCCTTCCACACAGCTACTGCCCAATTTCACTTATAAATGTAAAACTTTAAATACTTTGCAAAGGCCTTGCCAAAAAAAAAATCACTCCATTCATAAAACATCCTGGTCAAACAGGTTTTATCGGGGTCTTTGGGTGTGGGGCTTGGAGTACTTGTGCTGGTGGGAAAACCATTCAGATCATAATTATGATTGCAGAAGCTGCCAGAGGGGACAGGATTTAAAAAAACCTCATCCTCATCCTCATCCTCATCCGCTTTATCCGAAGTCGGGTCGCGGGGGCAGCAGCCTAAGCAGAGAAGCCCAGACCTCCCTCTCCCCAGCCACCTCCTCCAGCTCATCCGGGGGAACACCAAGGCGTTCCCAGGCCAGCCGAGAGATATAATCAAAAAAACAAACAATAAAAAACAGGGTATCTTTTTCAGATGGATAGCCACACTTGTAGAGTTCAGGTTGTTCTAGTTTCTGGGAACAAAACCTCTGAGTGTTGGAATTCCTGTTGTTCCAGCCGTGATCCTTACTTGTGCTTTTCTTCTGTAGCTGGTGGGAAGGTAGAAAGGCGCGTGTCA
Source organism: Oreochromis aureus (assembly GCF_013358895.1). Taxonomy (NCBI): domain Eukaryota; kingdom Metazoa; phylum Chordata; class Actinopteri; order Cichliformes; family Cichlidae; genus Oreochromis; species Oreochromis aureus. Next base: position 2,938,329 of record NC_052956.1, read on the forward strand.
CTGTACCTTGTGAGTCAGAACATATGTCTTTATGACCATTAATGACAAACATGGGAATGGAAATAATATTGAGACTGAAATTTAGATTTAATCAGACTGCTCTCGTCATAAACGTTCATAAATTCTTAACCGTGGTTGTCGCGTTTCTATTAGCTCACATCCTTGTGTCCTCATAATGTGATGTTGTAACAAACTCGGGTTTTTATTGGCTAGAGGAACTTATATTCGACCGTTTATGTGTGCTGATTTTAAGAGCTGGGCAGGCTGCCATTTTGTAATGTCATCTGTTTTTGTTTTGTTTTTTGAAACGGGTCGGTATTGCTTTTGATGATGTCTTTTTTGCTTTCAGTCTGTATGAACTTAACAATTATCGATCCATTTTTTATTGGAATCAGTCATATTTAATTCACTCTTCAATGTAATAAAAATTCATATTGGCAGGCATAGCGTGTCAGTTACTTGACTTCTTCTTCTTCTTATGTTTTCCTTGTAATATTTGCCTCATGTACTAAAGGCTTACCTTAAGTGTAACCTAAATAACAATAGATCCATCCCTAAACAAGGATGAGCAAAGACAGTTCTTGAAGTTCTGAGCTATATACGTTTCTGGAGAAATAATGGTGTTCTGCTGTTCTGGCTACTTGGTGAGCTGCTAAAGTTACGTGAAAAAATGTGTAAACTTTGTCGCTTTCATTTAAAAACTGCATTTCTGTTTGCGGTTGTAGGGTTGCCTCATCCTGAGCGACGAGCTGAATCATACGTCGCTGGTGCTGGGTGCTCGTCTGTCGGGCTCCACGATTCGGGTCTTCAAACACAACAGTGAGTGACTTACAGTTTTAAACCGCTGACCTGAAAGCAGTTGAGCTGAATTTTGCGTTACACCCAAAGCATAACAGTACACTGGAGACAAAGGATTAGAATGGATCTTTCAACTCTGTGCAACAATTAACTATAATTCCCGTTAAGTCAAAAGGATAGCAAAGACATTCAGCGTGGGTGTGTGCGTACATTTCAACATGTTGCTTTTATAAAATCCAAACTATTTTTTGGACACTTGCTTACTCATGTCTGCAGTTATACATTGACTGTATTGTTTCCAGTGCTAAATAACACATTATAGGGTGTGGTTATTTTTCAGCTCAGGATAAAAACATGACAGATACACACACATAGCTGAGATCATGACTTGTAGTCAGCAGGCAGGAACCAGGCCAGGTGGCTTCTGAGAAAATGCTCTGTGATCATGAAATATTGACAGAGTTGTTCATCCATTTAACACAGCTCTCATATTTCTGTTGGGAAAATGTTAATCCTTAAAGTCGCTTGTCTTTTCATTACATGGCTTTTTCTTACTGTCAGTGATTTAACAAATAACTTAAAACAAACATTTATTCACAAACTCCTTTGTGTTGTAGACATGCAAAGCCTTGAGAAGCTACTGAGAGATGCCATCGTGCATGGGCAGCCGAGAACCCACCGACCCTGGAAGAAAATTCTTATTGTGGTGGAGGGCATTTACAGGTGCAGACAGCAGTTTTTGTGGTTCTTCAGCATGATAAAATACTATTCCAAAGCATTACACTTGCCTAAACGAAATAATGTACTGCCTTAATGAATTAGCATAGATTATATGGTGTGCGAGCTGGTAATGTGCAGTTAGTCATTTCAACCTCATAAATACTGCAAGTCAAATTAATTATTAATATTTTATGAATATACTACTGTGGTTGGGTGTAAGTTGTTACATGACCATCTGCCACTAGCCAACAGACAGCTGCACCCAAAGAGGTAACAATTAGCCACTTCTAAAATCATGACACATAGGTGGTGTTGGCAGATTGGTAGTTTAATATGTTAGCTTCTTCAACCACAGCTTCTTTCTTTTTTGGTGGGGGGGGGGGGACTAACGTGGATATCTGCTGTTGTTTGTGGTACATCATGACCTCATTGCATAATCTTTGTTGCCATAACAGTGAGTCTGAAAATTGTACAGTAAAATGCAGTTTCTGAAAACAGTAATACTGTTACAGTACTCTAGCCTGTATCACATTACACTGTTTCCAGTCAGCCACCTGACACCAAAGTTTTGCGACTATGAACCCATAAGTCTTTATTTAGTTTGACCGATGGCATAAATTCCATAATCTTTAGTGTTTCGTAACATCTACCCATGTCCTAACATGACCTTTCATATCAGTGAGATTTTAAGCACTGATGCACTTCTGATTCTAAAGGCTGATTTTAATGAGAAGGATACAGTCCCACCTTCACACGTCAGCAGGTTAATTTCCAATGAAACTCTTCAACAAGATAAATGAAGCAGCACCTTGGTGAGTTTAATGTACAACACTCCTCTGTAACCTGGTGCTACACTCGCCTGCTGACTTTAGACATCGTGACACTGTATACCACATATAATGTAATAACCAAAATAACACAAATAGAAAAGAAAGTCTCCAGATTTACCATAATCAGGTGACTGAATGAACAACGCAGAAGGGAAAGTTAACTTTTAAGAAGCCGTTATTTGTGATTGCATTCCATTGCACTAACAGTGAAACGTGATGTGGTTTCAATTATGGTATTTGGGGGGGGGGGTCATTTCTGGAAAAAGCATGGCCAGAATAGTTTGGGGGGGGTGATTATGTGTGAATAAGGACTCTTTAGTTGTTTCAGTTTTCTATTTGCATAATAAACAACCGCATATTTTTGACAGATTTCAGAAATAATTTAATAAATACATTTGCCAGACATGGCAGTTTGAAAGTTGTTCCACTCTCCCTTAAGTGTACTATATTCCTTGTTCTTTGAAGGGATTTACTATAAAGACAATCAATCCTGTTGATCAATATAGTTCTCAGACCAACTGCCTGAAAGAGTCAGTGCCCTTTACTAATGCAATGTTAATGGAGTTTCATTTCCACAGGGATTTCTAGAGTTGAACCATATGTTGCTAAAACAGACTGTACTCTCAAACAGAGTATGCATAAACAGCCCTGGAGGCATTAGGCATGTACCTTTTAATGTCAACTGCTTTACACAGCGGCCTTCTTGTGCTTTGGTTCAGGTTGTGGTTAATAATGGTTTTAGGTTTTTTGCAGGTGTTTAATTTCTCTCCTTTCTTCTTTTTTTTTTTTTTTTTTTTTCGTAATCCTGAAGTATGGAGGGGTCAATCGTACGTCTCCCGGAGGTCATAGCTCTGAAGAAGCGCTACAAGGCCTACCTGTACCTGGACGAGGCTCACAGTATCGGCGCCCTGGGCCCTAATGGCAGGGGAGTGGTGGACTACTTTGGCCTGGATTCCAAAGATGTTGACATCATGATGGGAACATTCACCAAAAGCTTTGGGGCTGCTGGGGGATATATTGGAGGCAAAAAGGTTAGTGAACTGCTGACAGTGTTCAGAAGGCTAAGTCTAGTCTGTGCAATGTGAAGTAGTCAAAGCAATGGTACTTGGTTATTACAGTATTGAGACACTTACTCATAGTCAATAGCTTGAGCAGTTTCCTAACTCCTAAATTGCTAAATTCAGTGTTGGCCAACCGTCTTTACTGGTAAAGTGGAATTCAGCTTCCTGTTTTTCAAGATAGGATCTGATTCAGTGTATGCTTTCATTTTGAGCTAGAAATGACGGCTTGAAAAACTCAAGTATGCCATTAAATTTTTTTTTAAAAACCTCATGTCCCGACTGTCCAAGTGATACTTTGTTTTTTTTTTTTCCTCACTTTAATTGCATTCTGTCAGGAGCTGATTGACTATCTGCGCCGCCACTCTCATAGCGCCATGTATGCCACCTCTATGTCCCCTCCTGTGGCCCAGCAGATAATCACCTCTATGAAGATCATCATGGGAGAAGATGGGACCACACTGGGTAGGTGAAAAACTGCTCAAAGCCGTTTTATATACTGGTAGGGAAGTGTAGACGGTGTTTTTATCCATAAACTGTTTCTGATAACTGCTTATTAGTTGTTGTGCAGAAACATTTTGGTGGTTAACTTGGCAAATCAAATATTAAAGTTGAATCTTTACAAATGGTTTTTGGTATGGTTTGTTTTTTGTGTTTGTTTTTGTTTTTCCCCTGCAGTTTTGTTTTGGTTGCAACACTTAAGAAATCACTGAAATTTTAACCTCATGTTTGTGGTCAGTTTTCCTGCTGGTATTTGACATAACCACAAGATGGCAGTATAGACCAGTCATTCAGATATTATTCTGCAGACTTATTGGTGGGTTATTGAATGCAAAGTTATTATGGTATTGCTTTTATTTAATTTCTAATCAACTGTGCCAGCTTTTCTACTCTTGTCTATATTTTATCACAGCTAGAGATAAAAGCCAGTGTTATTAGCTAACTGGTAAATATTTTCCTATAAATAAAGGTGTGTCAGACCACTTTATCAAAGTAAGTGTGTGTGTGTGTGTGTGTGTGTGTGTGTGTGTGTGTGTGTGTGTGTGTGTGTGTGTGTGTGTGTGTGTGTGTGTGTGTGTGTGTGTGTGTGTGTGTGTGTGTGTGTGTGTGTGTGTGTGTGTGTGTGTGTGTGTGTGTGTGTGTGTGTGTGTGTGTGTGTGTGTGTGTGTGTGTGTGTGTGTGTGTGTGTGTGTGTGTGTGTGTGTGTGTGTGTGTGTGTGTGTGTGTGTGTGTGTGTGTGTGTGTTAGTTACAGCTTTCTGGGTATGCTGTAAATGCTGCACAGGTCCATGCCCATATTATATAACAAACAGTGTCACATGTGACTGCAGCATGGGGTGCAAAGTTTAGTCACTTCCGTCATGTCACTTCTGATTTTGATTTCTAAATATGTTTAAAAACTGTTGGCTTACTGATGATGAAGTTTTAGGCTCAGAACTTTATCAGAGACTGAGAAATGCAGTTTTTTTTTAAATGTCAGACACAGATTTGTTGTCCATGGTACTACATGTTATAAACATTGAGATTGGAGCGCACTCTGCTGGACAAAGCATGTGATGAGACCAGATTTAAACTATTGCAGGCACTTTTTTCTGCATTATGTTCTCTTTAAAAATAATCAGAACAAGTCTTGGCTCGAGGAGGATGGCTATCTGCTGCAACACGTTGAGTTAATAATAAGCTCACCTACAACGTTGATTCTAAATGAACTCTTCCCAAGCCCAGTTGCATATTTGACAACACATACACTGATAGCAATATATCTGTGTTGGTCTGAAATTAGACCAGCATCCATTGGTCAGGCTCTGAACTTTCTGTGTGATTGTGCCTCTTCCAGTTGGTTGTTAATGGTTCCTTTCTTTTGTCCAGTTCAGTCCAGGCTGATGGAAGGCTTTATTCTGCCCCTCCCCTCTCCCCCTTTATGGCTTTCAGATGTGTGTTTCTTTGTATATGATTGTGCTCCTTCACGCTGTGGGTACAAAGCAGCATGGTGCTTGCGACCAGAGGTCTGTGTAGATCAAACTCTGCTGGACTCCTGCACACACACAAATAGATGATAGGGTCTTGTTTTCTTGCAGGGTGGGACCCCTTTACTCGTCACAGGGCTTGACTGACTTGGAGTTCCCAAACATTCTGATATAAGATGAAATGAAACTCATTAGGCATAGGAATAAACATCTGGTGTTAACCTTTATGTTACTGTCTTTCTACAGTGTCATCAACTTTTCCTGTAAGTCAGTCTGAGAGGAGTAGGCCAGACCAGCTGACCTTGCAGCATGTGCTAGTTTTCCTTGTAGAAGAGTAACTATTACGGTTTGATTGGTTGCAGCCCCGTCAGCCCTCGAAATGAAACCCTTTGAAGATCCAGGCGCTGACACAAAGTCAGAGTGACATTTGAGCTGCCTGCGAAACTGTTGTTATTGCTGAAAGCCTGTAAGCTTATATTAATCAAATTTATGTAGACGACCTAAAAGCAGAAGATAGACAAAGCTTTCACCCGTATACAAAGAAGGTTAAAGAATCTTCCATTCTTCTGTGGATACCTTTGGATCCCTTGACTGGAAAGGAAGCATGTGGATAAGTATAATGTCAGACTTTGTTGTGTGTCTTAGTGCTCTGAAGCTGCTGTTTCTGCTCCATTTTTGAGCACAGCCAGGCAGATGTGTGTTGCTCTTGGCGCTTTGTGCCATATGGTTATTTGTTGGGTTACGATGCTATCTCTGGCGGCTCAGACAGACTCAGTGAGTGAATCCACAACATGTATCAGGTTGACACATGATTGATGTTGACCTCTTGACCGTAAAATATTAGAGTTCTGTTTGTCTTCAAAGCTAGTCTTCAAATAACTAGAAGGCTGGAAACAATGTGGCCTTCTTGAGAGTTTTGTACTGTTTTTTTGTTTGTTTTTATTTATAGACATGGTTTTGCTGTTAGAACCATGACTGTGTATTTCACTCTGGATCAGTTGTGCTCAAAAGCGGGCTAAATTGAGGAATAAAGACGTCATGAGTGGTGGTGGGAGGGGTCTCTGTAAAGTACACACGGTTTCCTTCACTTGGCCGCAGAATAAGAGCAGATAATGAAATTTTATGAAGCTTACAAGCACCAGTAACCAGAACGGTGTGGTTTGAAGGAGCAGCACACCCTCACAGGTGCTTTCACTCTGGCTGATTAGACGTCTGCTCAGGTTGTCTGGAATGCGTGAGATCACTAAAGTTCATGTACTAATAAGTGCCATAAAAGTGTAAGTTTTCCTGTTCTGACAGGTACAATGGGGAGTGAGGGGTGGGGTGGGGGGGATGCCAATCAGGAACAATTTGTACAGAAGAGGGCTTATCAGGCAGATTTAGTGAAAACACCTGTGTGGTTGCACCATTGATGTGGAGGAGCTTTAATCAAGGCCAGGAGATGTTACTTGGTAAATACTTGAGGTCTCCAATTGCAAAAAAGTTAACTTAATAGAGATTATAATATTTAATTTGACAAAAATGCAAAGAATCAGTTGATACTTCTTCAAGAGGAAGAAATCTCAGGGAGTAAAGAGAGAGTAAACTGACTCAAAAGATTGAATCAAAATTGTGAATAACTCTTCTGAAGCCCAGTTGGATCTCTGTCTACCTTTTCCAGGTGCTGATCGCCTCCGACAGCTTTCACAGAACACCACCTACTTCCGCAGAAGACTGCATGAAATGGGCTTTATCATCTATGGCAACGAGGACTCCCCCGTCGTACCCTTGATGCTCTACATGCCGGCCAAAATCGGGTGTGTTGGGTTTTTTTGGTTGGTTGGTTTTTTTGGTATAGCTGCATGAGAGCATGTGCTCAGTTTTTAATATAACCTTTTATTTCATGAGAACATTAATCGTAGATCCATGGCTTGAATAGCAGCATATTACTCTTTGTCTAAGTTTCCTTTGCTTATCAGGGCCTTCGGTCGGGAGATGCTGAAGAGGAACATCGGTACAGTGGTCGTCGGCTTTCCTGCGACGCCCATCATCGAATCCAGAGCACGCTTCTGTGTATCAGCAGCTCACACCAGAGAGATGCTCGATACAGTAAGTCGTCTAATCCCATTTCTAACATTCTCCCTTCACTAATAGTAAAAGCCTTTTATCAGTGTCGACTGACGAAACACAAAAGTTTACTTTTACCTTCTTTTTGCTTTACTTTTTTCCCTTACTCATACTTGCAGCATGGGCTGTTTTTACTCTAAAAGTTCATCGTGTCTGTGTGCGCATGGAAGCAGAATTGGTGCAAAACTGAGTTGAAAATATCGTTCACTCTTTTAAAAACAGTTTGAAATGTTGCTTTGTAAAGCACGACCTAAAACCAGAGCTTTGCAAAAGTCACTTCCCTCATTGTAATGCTGCCACTTCTGATCTGCAGCTTCCAGTAAGTTCTTAAATATCATCAAAGACATAAAGAGAAGGGCACATCTGAGCTCTTCTAAGTGGTCTCCTTCACCACTGAAGCCAGTTCAAGAGTTGTTGTTACAGGATAGACTATTTGATTGCTGAAGACTTAATTTTATCCTCAATATGATTTAAGAGTTTGTTTTGATCCACTGTGGGTGATCGTGGATTCCTGCACTTTTAATCAACCAGCCTGCCTGACCGCTGACTGACAGCTTTGTGTGCCTTGCGTTCGAGTCCGTGTATGTGTGAGCGTGCCTGTCAAGTAATAAATGCTTCCAATATGTCCTTTTATTTTGAAGGAACCTAGAAGGGCCAAGCTGTCTCTAAAGATTACAGCGTGACTCAGGCAGAGACTTTTATTTGAGCTGCTCTGTCTCTCCAAAGACACTTCATTCATCTTACTGGGAAGCTTGTCAACACCATTTGTAATAGTCCGTTTAAACGGCATCAGGCCTGCCTTTGTAGCAGAGCTTCTAGGAGCCGCTTTTTCCGTCTTTGGAAAAGCCAGGCCTCGCAATTTCTCAAAGCGTGGAATCAGAAAAAAGGTCAGGAGGAAGGTAAATTGTTTCCAGGTGCCCTGCAGTGTGTTGCAACACTGATACAGTCTCTGGTGGAAAGAAGTGTTCAGTTGTGGTTTATACAGGGAGCCTTCTGTTCACCTCTGCTTTTGGACTCCTCGCCTCCTTCAGCACTCTGACATGTTAAAAATCAAAGCCAGTCTTATCAGTCTGGCTGAATCCTCTTAAGTTTTGGCATGTGTGCTATCTTTTTGTTTTGTTTTTTTACTATGTGGCTATCTTCTCTTGTATTTTGGATTGAGATTAACTGCATTCTTCCTGTTGCTTTGTCAGGCATTGGAAGCCATCAGTGAAGTGGGCGACCTCCTGCAGCTGAAATATTCAAGACGTGAGCAGCCTCTTCCCTCGCTTGGGTGGATGTCCGAGGAGAGTCTTCTTCAGGACTGAGCCTCATCGTCCTCTTCTTGTCACACAGAGCGTGTTTTCCCAACTCACCGGCCCCTCCCTTAGCGCTTCTCGTCTGACATCCGTCTTATGCCCCCACGTATTTTTCTCTGAGCCAGTCTCTGCATTCATGTTATCCATATTTGTTCACATCAAACTCCAGCGGACACAAAGCCAAAGTCCCAACAGCTTCACCGCGACCAAAATCAGCCACATGCGTCCGTGTCCATTGTTACAAAGTCCATTCAGACCCTTCCAGTTTGTCCTAACTTATTGCGACTGCATCTGTCTAACATAAAGTCTTATTCTTGTGCGCACATTGAATGTGTATCTTATTTGTGCAATAACAGCAGCAGTGTGGTGTTTCTTTGTAATTCAAACAACTCAGAGCAAGGTAGAAGAAGCTCTGCCATGACTTCCTGCTCTTGCACTCTTGAAATCTGATCATAGCTCGTGCTATGATGAACTCGAGAGAAAACGATCATATATGTAAATATTATTTATCACAATGTTGGTAATACTGCCTTGGGGTAGCATCCCAAACCTCAGTGAGAGATGCATTATTTCACGGGAATAAGCATGTGTATACTATATGTATTTATCTGCTTTTGTTTTGTTTTAATCCTAATCACTTTTACTTGAAAAGAGAGATTATTGGGTTCTTTTACCCAACCAAAGGTTCTAAGTATATGTATAGATATGTTTTCTAGCCTTCCTGTTAAAATGCAAAGCAGATGTTCCAAATGAAAACATTTAACAGGGAAAGAATTCCAGAGAGGAAGACGAAGGATTTTTTTTTAACTGCATATTTTCTAAAAATATTTTTCAGCTTTATTTACTGTTTACACCTGCACTCAAAAACTTGAGCCTTGTGTCTTTAACATTTCTATAAGCTAATGAGCTCCATGTGATTTCTTTCTAGTTTGTTGCTTTCTCACCCACTGAAATTGTTCTCACTCATGTGCTTTCATGAGAATCGCCAATCTGAGCACGACAGCACGCTGTACGCATGACGATGTAGGGCTCATCTGATATACAGACAACTTTATTTATTTAACGTGTTTGTCGGCCGTTAGCGATCTCTTTTATTTGTGGAAGCCATTATCTGAGTGGAAAGTGTGTGTTTCAACTTGACTACATGTCTTAACTTCAGTGCAGCACTACTGACGGGCGTTTTATATGTCCAGATGACGTAGTCACTGAAAACCTGTAAGGTTTGTTTGGTTATAGTCCAAATGTCATTGGGGTTTTCTTTTTGTTTTTTTTCTTCCTCCCTTCATCATTCACCAGATGTTATCATCCTCTGGAATGACATTCCATATCATCCTGCTTTTTGTCACATTTTTTTTTTTTTTTTTTTTGGTTTTCTGTTTTGGTCCGAGATTACTGTGTGAGGTCACCCCAAACATGTGGCTTTACAAGCCACTGTCAAACATTGTTCATCTGAGTGTTTGTTGGGGTTTTTTTATGTTCCATCACTTTATTGATGTGAGCTGCCGTGTCAGTGTAGCCAGTAAGAAACCTGGCCAATTCCCGCAAATACTCGAAGCGATGAAACACAAGTTTAGAGACGTGTGTTTAATGTTTTGGGCATTTCAGCACAGCATGACTGCTATTTGCCGGTCTTTTAAACTGTACATCCATCATACATTAGTCACATTTTTTTTGTCTGTATCATTCCAGTACTGTCTTCACACAAAAAAATAGTTTGACTAACAGATCGGTGATGCATTTGCTGTTAACAAGCAATAAAATGTGGAACATTTCATTATGATCTGTATGCACCCTGACATAAAACTCAAAGTTTCCTGCAGGGCCGTGCAGTATGTTTCTGTCCATGGAGGCAAAAAAAATGTAATTGCAAACAGCAACACGGCTGTTTTTCTCAGCCTGGTTTCCCCTCACTGAAACTGCAGGTTTAATGTCTGGAGAAATGATTCAAATGCTGAGCTGCTTACAATACCTGTAAACTTGCTTGCAGTGACCAGTGGAAACTTATCTGTTGCTTTTGCCTTTTGGAATTGTATTTGGGTTGGAGATGAACCACTTAAAGGAGTTTATAAAGCCATGATGTTTGTTGACCGTGCTGTTGGAAACGGTGCTGCAAAGATTAAATCACTTTCTTTGTATCAACTTCTAGAAAGACGTTGTGTTTATTTACCACAAACACGCGCACACACACGCAGACTGCTCACGAAGAATACGTTACAAAGCCTTCTTGCCTTACAAGTCAGCATTCCTTACAGTCCAGTCATTGGCTGCCCTTTAACCTACTTTTAAAGCAGTGACACAAATTTAAATTGATTAAAAAATTTCACAGAGCTAAAGCTGAATAATTCACTTAACAGTGTTGTCAAGCTCATCTTACATTCGAGGGTCATGCTTTGATCTTAAGTCAGGAGGACAAGTAAGAATTCCCTTTGTCAGCATAACGATGTGTAACTTCACATTTTATCTCTGAAATATCTCATTATTAGAACAAAAAGTGCAGTTTCAACTACATCTCAGTTTACCTATATAAAGATGTAGTAAATGAAAGAAATCTGTCACTTTGGGCTTAAATTTGTAAGAAATGTGTAAAATTACAGAGAAGTCTGCGACCTCACTGCCTAGACTCTGCTGTAATTATAAAGAAAGTTTTTGTTAATTCCTGGAAAATTTCCTAGTTTTGTTTATTTTACCGTGGACACAGTAAAACTAGACATTTCTATGGTATCATTGAATTGCTTATCTGTTACTTCATCATTGTAGTATTAATGTCTGTGTCTTTATCAGGAGGATAAGCTGTAACATTTATGAAAATACCAAAAAAATCCAGTTATTGCCGGGCCTTATGTTTGACACTCCTCACTTAAGCCTGACTTTGGTATTCAAGATTGAAGATAATCTCTAACTTTTCCCAGTAACACGTGAGAGCATGTCCGCCTTGTGGCTTGCTGTCTGCAGCGCAAACTAAACCTTACCATGTACCTCAGTGGCCCAGCGCACCCACCCTCCGCACAGCTGTGAGCAATGAGCATCCTGCCCCCTCCTCCCTCAGCATCAACCCCCCTGAATGCGTGCGTAAAAACAAAGTTTACCGAAACCGGTTGGCTGGGCGGTGCGCGCGCACACCCTCTCTAGAGCCGGTGGATGAACTTCAGCTGGATAATGGATGAACGCATCAGACAGACAGCTAGCAAAATGCACAGCGTACTATGAACTCCAGATGTCAATGTATTGGACGTGAGCACCCGCCCACGACGAGTGAGTCACACTCTGAAGTAGCTGAATAAGTGAGCGACAGTGCGGACGGGGAGTTTCTGCGTGGGGTATTTAACTTCTTTCTGGTACTTAAAGCTCCTCCGTCTTGCGGTGTTTATGGAGAAGCGCAGCATCGAGCTCGAGCCGCCACACGGACTGACAGTTGCTGCGCGAGGCGCTGGTGTCAGGAATGGATAGCGCGCGGGATACCTGCGGACGCTGGTGCGCATCTTATTAAAGTTGCGACACTCCTTGATAGACGAGGCTGAAAACTTTTATTTGTCCTGAGCCAAAAGTCTGACAGAAGAAAACACGAAAAGGACACGAGCGCTTTTTGTGTTGTTGTAAAGCTGTAATCTAACGTAAAACACACAGTGCACAGGGAAGCACTTTTACCGCCTTTAAGCTTCACGGGAAGCTTTGAAGTGGAGAAGATGAGTCAAGAGGTCCCGAGAAGATTTCAGATGCTGGTTGTGCTCTGGTCAATACTTCTTGTGAGTGTGGTGACGGGGTTACCTACCAGACGCAAGAGTATTGCCCACAAAGTAAGTTCTCTTCTTTTTTTCCTTTTTCTTTTCTCTTTGTGTGTGTGTGTGTGTGTGTGTGTGTGTGTGTGTGTGTGTGTGTGTGTGTGTGTGTGTTGGCTTTTTTGTGGCGTAGAGAGTTTAGCAACAAGTTAGAAAATGCCATAAATCACACTTGCCCTTGACAGGCAATTAGCTAATGCTTTGAAGTTTTTGCTGATGGTTGTAAAATGTCTCCTGAGTCCTGTTCCTTTTATTACTACAATAGCTTATAAAATTGTACCAACATAATTTTAAAACTAAAGCACAATAAAATATCAGAAAGTTAGTGCTTAGCTTTCTTTTCCCATTCAGCCTCTTGGTAATATAACTGCTTGGTGCAAATTATTTAAGTTATTCACTTTGTTTGCAACATTTAAAACTTATGTTGTGCATTTGTTTGTAATTTTGTTTGCTGAAATTTAAATATCACAAACACCTTAATGAAATGTGCTCACCCTCTTTTTCCAGTCATTCTTTAATCAACTAAATGGGTTGAAATGAGAATTTCCACATTAGAAATTTGTTGCCTTCTTTTGTTCCACTGCTCTCTCCATGTATCGTAAGGTTTGCCATCTCTGGGCATTCACTCTGCTATCATAAATCCAAACTCTCTGCACACACGCGCACACACACTCTGTGCGGTGTGTCAAAGGGGAATGTTTGTGTTACACACAGACATATTTGGATATCAAAGTCCGCTTGTGTGTGTTTGTGTCGGGGTTCAGTTTTTGCCTTTGAACTCTCTCCTTCTTGTGTGGCCTCCCATGGATGCCCTATTGGGACTTTCTCTCTCTCTCATCATCTGCCTGATTGATGTCAAAGCAAAAAGACACAAGGAGGGACTCATTAGTGACAAGAAGGAAATAAAAATCTTACTGTGGCTTCTGTGACTGCTATTTTCATTCACCAAAAAGCCAAATGTTGGCGACTCTCTCTGCCTGTGACCCCCCTGCATGTGTGAGGGGTGGATGGAGAGGGGAGGAAGACTGCGGGAGGAGGAGGATAAGCTCAGTAAATTGGGTGCCCAGTAAGAAGATGCTTATGTAACCAGAGAAAGGGAAGCCTTAGGCATCTCTCACACTGGAGCTCAGGTCAAGTGCCATTCATCTGATTGTTTACGTTGGTTCTTTTTTGTGTTAATGTGGAATTTCCTGTTTTTGCCTTTACCCCCATGTCTCGGTGGAGAATGGAGGGAGGGGCGTTGGGTTGAAGTGGCCTCTTTTCCAGATACTGGGACCTGTTTGCCCTCTTCTGCTTTGTACCCCCACTACACATACCAACTTCCATCACCTCACCCTGATTCCACCAGGCATGCATTTGTTGTCCTCTTTCCATTTACACAAAGATGGTGATCAAAGAGAGTCCATAGTTTATTGTTCTTCTGTAATGGTTTGGAAACAGCCAAGTGCAGGACCCTTTGATATCTGCGGGCGCATAAATCAGGGCTGCCATACTGCATACCCCCTCCCCAAACCCCAACCGGATCTCGTCCCTACCCCTCTACTCCGGCTCACCCCATCCAGTCTCCGGACCTCCTCTCCCTAACCTAAATGTGTGTCAGTAGCAGTGACAGTAGCCCAACATTCAGTCTTTTTGGGCACTTAAAAGCAGGACGCTGCGGTTTGCCAAAAGGGTGTATTGTCAGTAATGTTTCGAGACGAGAATCCAGTCCCCAGGCCAGAGCCGAGTACCCCCGGTGCATCATGCAGTGTCCCTGTTAAAACGCACTGCATGCCATCAGCCATGATGCCTTTGATCAGAGGAGCCCCACTACCAAGAGGAGGAGATCACGATCAGAGAGAACGAGGGGGAGGACAAAAGGAGGAGGAGAGTGATATACAGGGCGAAAGAATACAGGATCCAGATGTGTAACAGGACGAGATGAGGAGGGTGTGAAAGTATGCGGTCTCTTTCATGACTCTGGACTTGATATTTTGTGTGTGTGTTTGGCTTGTGTAAGCCTGCTATGGCCTGTGTGGACTAAGGTCAGGTACAGGGACAAACACGGCAACGTGGTGGTGAATTTTCTCCAGTGAAATCTAATATCAGACATTAGATTTAATGTCAAAGATGCTGAATCATAAGGTCTGTGCGTGTGTATGTGTGGGGGTGAGTGAGGGCCACAGCAAGTTGGTGGTCTTCTTTGGCTGATTATGTATTGTAAAGTATAAAATGTTAGGTAAAAATGGTGAAAAATCACATTAAATGTTCATCTAAAAATTCTAAAATCCAGTAAACATAACTGTTTTGCATTAGTAATATAAATATAACTGTAGTGTTACTCACTGCTCCATATATTCTTACAATGAATGTTAAAATTCTTGCTAAAAAATGTGCACCATTGCTATTTTCAGTCAACTTTTACTGTCATTTCTTGTATGAAATGTGGCAAATCTGTTTGTCACCACCAGCTTACACATACTTGAGGAGGGCTCACCTTTATCCATCATTTATCATCCCGGACAGGCGCCGCCTCCTAACCAGCTTTATGTGTTCACATTCTTGGATTTGACTGACTACATAAGTTCTTTATGGGATGATCACAGGCAGTCCCTGAAAAGCCTGCCCTGTTCTCGAGGCCATAACCATAAATCATGAACTGACTGGTCATTCATTAAAGCGTTTCTTCTGCTCTTTAGCCCACCGACTGCCACTGTTGTGCCGAGCGTACCACAAACTGGCACAGGTCCAATCTCAAATTCTTGTCAAATCATATGTTTGGGCCAGTTAGCTCTTTCACAGGATGACAAAAACATGAACGAATGGCAGACAAGGGTTCATTAGGGGTTTTTGTTTTTTTGCTCTTTACCAGTGACTGTCATGAAACACTCATGTGTCCTATTAGATTTAAAACAGACTAAGCAAAAAACAACATCACATTTTAGAGACTACATTCCACATTTGGTACATGTTTCCGCAACTACCCACTATTATAATGTCACCACTAATCACCATTAATCTCGGAGATCAGCGATTCTTCCTGCCGGTCTTCCTTCTGAGTAACTGTAAAACCTGAAAGGTCAAATTAAGCAGTGGCAGTAGTGGCGGCAGCACAGCAGGTTCAGACACACTCGCATCAGCCCAGGGGTCCCACGCCTCCCAGGCCCTCTCATTAAAGCTAAAAGCGGATCTCTCTCTGGCACAGGACCCCCTTTGTCCACGGCCTGGATGGCATGACTGTTGTGGGGGAAAAAAAGAAAATGAACTGAAGGCTGGGTGATGACTTGGCTGGTTAGTGGATGCCCAGGGGCCTTTTGGAATTGCTGACCAAGCTGCAAAGTGGTGGATGGTGTAAAGGCTTTCTTCCTGAAAACTGAACACTAATTGTTTTTAGACCCTTCAGTAAGCCACTATTAATAATAGATCTTTCTTTCTGACACCAGCCCTTAAGCAGCAGACACTGGTGGTGTCTGCAAACTTTGTCACCTTGCAAGCAGAATCGCACCTTAAGAGTTTTTCTGTCAAGTGTTCTTTTGGTTAGTTTCTTAAATTATTTCAATGGATAACTTGTGCTCACTGTAACCTGCATTTACCTGTTCTTTCCATCAGGCTCATGGCCAGTATGCCTCTGAGGCTTTGGAGCAGCAGAACCAGGTTCAGAGTCTGCTGCCTGAGCCCCACAGCCACCAGAGGAGGTGGTCTCACCCCCAGCACCGCTCCATTGGTGTTCTTCCACAACCTGAGCCTGAGGAGGAGACCAAACCTTTTATACTGGATCTGAAGAACTTTCCAGACCTGGCCAATGCTGACATTAACTCACAGAACCCCAACATACAGGTTAGTAGGGACAAGGGAGTCACGTGATATGACCTCTATGTTATATGTCTAGATGCTAAAAGGAAACCCTTAAATTACTCCAACAAACAGAGTATTCAGAATGCGAGACATAATTTTACCCATCTTCTGTACATCAATATAAGTACAGAGACATTTGATTTCCAAGGAGATTTTATGTAACATAGACCTACAAGACCTACACTTGGCAGAGGATAACAGCAAGAATATACCCAGCTATACTGAAATGACCATAGTACTCGATCTTCAAGCTACTTTCTAACTATTCATTTTACAACAATTACAGAAACATAGCTTTTCTCTTTAGTCTCACTGCTGTCTGGTCTTTACATCAGCTGAAGTGGGCCCTTGGAAGTACTGTGAATCTAGGATGAGTCATATCGAGGTAATGAGAGGTAGTTATCCAGAATAAAGGTTCGCATTCTCTCCCTGAGAGGATGACTGAGTGCTCATGCTCACGTCTGACTGGCTTACTTAGATCCGGAGAGCGGGTTTCCTGACTAAAATACCCTTCCAAGGATTTGACATGGTTGATTTCTTAAGAAGAGTTGTAAGTCAAGCACTAAAGCTGCAAAAAGTATATGCTGTACTTTTTTATAACCACAAAAGCAGATTTATTGTAGCGATATTGAACATTTCAATGGATAATATTTGATTATCTTTCATTGACTCCAAATCATTCATTTAAGCGTTGTTCATGTTGTCCGCAGTCATATCAGTGATACTGGTGAATGTGTTTGTGCCTTCTGTCTGATGAAGAGGGACCCTCTTATTTTACACAGGTGACCATTGAAGTAGTCGATGATCCTCAAATGGAAGTGGAGATGGACCTTGCCAAGGAAAAAGATTGGCTACCTTCCTCTTCCTCCTCCCCCTCATCCACAGTAGATTTGCTCGGAGGCAAGAAGCTTTTCTGGCCCCTGTTTTGGAGTTACACCGATTCCAGCGAGGACAGCAACAGCCGGTCGGGCATGGAGGAAACTGGCGAAGAAGAGGAGGAGGAAGATTACTCTTTGGATTACGGTAGTGAGGAGCCCTTACCCAGCGGAGTAGGCGGAGACTGGGATACTCGCTGGAACGAAGGCTGGGATCCAATGCAGAGTTACTATGGTAGGTTTTGCCAAGTGGTACACTCTCTGTGTGTAACTGAGGCCATATAAACACAACTGTTTCTGTTTCCCAAAGGGAAAAAAGGCTTAAAAAAGGAACCTTTGGACACTAAATAGCTCAGTAAATCATATTGAAAGCGATGAAGATGGTCTTGAAGTAGAGCTGGAGAAAGAAGTGTAGCTTAGAAAGACTGCATGTTAACTGTATTCACAGTCACAGAGATCCAAACAATGCTAGCAAGTGAGGGTGCATGAGCACTTGAATATGAGGACATTGTGGGTTATGGGTACTTTGAAGTTGACACTGGTTGTGCTGGTCGCAGAGGCCTGCCTTTTGAAGATGGGTCTGATGCTTTTGCTAATGGCAGCGTGAGGCCGGCACTGTTCCCTGGGACAAAACAGCCCTCTGCTTGTAGACAATTAGAGGGCAGATTGGGAACAGAGAATGACAGCGGCCGGCCCTTTCATCCTTCCCTGGGACCCCTCGGGCCCCCCTCGGACCCTGATGGTCCTCAGTACCCTCGGCGGCTTGGCCTTTTGAGCGAGTTCAAGAATTTCGGGGGGCTTTAAAGGATCCACATAACTAGTGTTGTGTCTCAGCTTGCACAGACAACTTGTTCAGTTGTAAAAATAGTAAATAGTGCGAGATGAGAAGAGGTCAGATTTGTACAGTGAATGAAAAGCAAATTAATTCAGTGCACAGCCATAGACTCTCCACAGCATGAAAGTTTTAGTCTTCAAAGGTTTTCCCATAGATACAAATTTGTGCACAATTAATTTGTGTTTTTTAATAGTTATGAAGGTTGACGCTGCACAAAGCTCCTCTGTTTTATTGTAATGCAGTAACAGGTGCTTAAAACTAGGTCTTACTGTAACGCTTTTCGTCTATCCTTTATGTCGGTATATAGGCTCCATCTGTTTAAGTGTTGTGCGTATAGACGAGCGAGCAAAGGCAACAATGCCTATAAAGTGGTCACATCTAAAGGCTTGGTGAACATAAATCAAGGATGTCTGCCTTAGCTTCTTCTATAATTAAGACTCTCCTGAGACCTCATTCCTGTATGGCCACATGGCGAGTTGGCAGCGCCCACAAAGTAAAATTGGGTGCTCGCTACACCCAAGCTGGTATTTCTGCACCCACCTCGCCTTTAATCAAGAATGACTTGTTTTCAGTGTTATTAACACCACAAGGAAGCATGGCGCGGAGGCGGACAGCCACAGCACAGCTTTTCTCTCTCTCTAATTTTACTGAAGCCTTCTTAAAAAGAACATGGGTTTGCATGGGAAAGGTTAGACCAGGAGAAAATTGGACTGAGGCAGTCAGGAAAGTTTGAAAGCTCATTTTGGATTAGCCTGTCGAAGTGCGTGTTTAGTTCATAGCAACACAAAACTGTGTTATTGTATTTTGCCGGTTCTTCCTCTTGTGCTTGTAATTATTTATCAACACTTCGAAGCTGCTTCCAATTAGCAGCACCTATTACAAAAGGAAGGTGCAGAGCTGCTATTGTAATCTTCTCATCACCTCTCGTAATCTCTACAACACTTTTCCCATTGTGTAAATTCTGTTGTGCTTTAATCTTAATAGGCCTTTTCTTGTTTGTGTGGAATAAGTTTTGATCAGTAGGAAATGAGTCACAAAAACTTAATCTGAGTTCACAGAAAATACTTACATTTTCAGTCTCTGATGCTCTGATGAAAGCCGCAAGGCTGAAACACGTTTGCATGTTTGTGTGCATAAGCGCAAATAAATGAGTGAAGTTAAAATCTGTTAAGCACTATCTGTGTACCTTTGGGTTCCTGACACTGATGTTTACATTTTCTCTTCCACAGAGAAAGACATCGATGATTGGACACCCTGGTCCCCCTGTTCAGTGACATGTGGACATGGTGAGAGGAAGAGGACCAAGTCCTGTGGCTACTCCTGTACTCTGACAGAAGCTTCTAAATGTGACCTGGAGCCCTGCCCAGGTAATATTTTACTTCCAAGCATATTTTACTTGAACACGCATTAAAAGATTCAGATTTTTATTCTGATTTGCTAGGCTTTTTTTTTTCACTAATCAGCTAATCTATCACTCTCTATGTAGGTGATGTCAACACTGTGGTAGAGCCTTTCCCTTTCGAAATGGAAAATGGCACAGAGCCTTTTGGAACAGGTGAGTTTTTATTAGGGAAGTTTTCCATAACCGTAAAAAAGGTTTTTCAATCAGATATATACTGGAAGTGGATCTAGATTGGGCTTACTCAGTAGTGTAATGCAGATGTTTACAGATGCAGGTATAGGAATCAGACTTGACTCCATGGTGTCTGTTCATTCATCTGTTCATGCTCTGAGCAGTGGCAAAGATTTATGTGGTGTTGCTGTCTTCTTTCCAACAGATGTAGATAGCTGTGAGAAATGGCTCAATTGTAAGAGTGAGTTCCTGCAGAGGTACCTCCATCAGGTTTTGTCTGAGCTGCCCAACTGCCCCTGCTCCTACCCTTTCGAAGCCGCGTACACTGTGGTCAGTGTCTACGATGACGCTCACGGACGGCCGTTCCACTGGCTCGATGCCAGCGGCCCCAAGGAGCGCCTGGACATCTACAAGCCTTCAGCGCACAGCTGCATCCGCTCGGCACTTTCCAGTGACTCGACTACCCTTGCGGCACAGCACTGTTGTTATGACGACCGCGGGAGGCTAATCACGCGAGGAAAAGGCGCAGGCACGCCGAACCTGATTAGCACCGAGTTTTCGCCCGAGCTGCACTTCAAAGTGGATGTGCTGCCTTGGATTCTGTGCAAGGGAGACTGGAGTCGCTTCCATGCAGTGCGGCCACCCAACAATGGACTGAGTTGCCCAGAAAACCCCCACGAGGATGTGTTCATGAATGAACTCGAAGAGGCCAGGGAGTACTGAAGGACCACAGCCAAAACTACCACTTCGCTCAGAGAGTCAGAGGGCCCAATCCTAATTTGAGGGGAGGTAGCCTACCTTAAAAGTCATGAAATATCACATCAATGCCACCTATAATAATTAAGTAGACATGACTTGATGGAAATTTACAGTTTAGGAGTTTTGCAGAGGTTTAGGAATATTGGTGAAGTCTGGTTTCCTCAAGTTAGGATTCGGCCTCAACCAAGCTGAACTAAAACAAAAAATACAGTGTTGTCCCATCACTTGCCAACCTGTTATACATCTGGCATGACACCAAGCTCTTTCTCTTTCAGTACTCTCTCCTGGGTGTGTGTAAGCATGATGTCTACCTACTGGCTTTTTTGATGCTATCTTTGAGCGCTTGTGATTGACAACACCAACATTAAGAAAACATCCTGATCATGCTTATTGTAGATTTTACATGAGGAAATATAATGAATATGAGCTTGATTGATTGATGGAACAAGCACATGGCTTGGACAGTCCAGGAGATAACTAACTATGCTGCTACAGTATAAAATCCTTCAGGTTTTGCTAAGGCATTATAAAGTGGAACAAGACAGTAGTTTCACAGGACACGTTCATTCAGCCAGTCCTCTGAGTTATTTAACTGCAGTAAGAGGTTATTGAGAAATTTGAGGTCTCAGCCAGACAACTAAGCTAAAAGGATTTGGAACATTCATTTGCAAGTGCTTAGTTTGCTAGAGAGAATTTTGCTATTAGTCTTCGGGTAGAAATTATAAAAGAACAGAACATTTGATTTCAAGTGCTATTTTACACCGATTGATTTCAAGTGTTTCCACACATTTTCTTTCATTGCCAGGAAGTATATGTGATCTGGGTGCCAAAGAGATAAAACAAAAGTCTGACTGTTGGTGCCTGTGTAAATCCCACCTCCGTATCTCCACGCAATGTGGGGAAAACATTACGTTCTTTTAGATTGTGTCTCTGCTATCTTCTCAGGGGGGACTAGCTGACCATCACAACAAATTTGCTTATTTACCTCGACAGCAGAGCACTATTGGATCTTGTACAGTCTTGTGGGTAAAGATTAGTAGAAGCGTGTTGGGTGTGTAAACAATAATTGCTGAACAGATGATGCTTTAGTGCAGTTGGAGTCCTTTGATCCCGGTTGTTGATGAATTGTGTGGTTTGTTGTTTAAGGTCTTTGAGTTTATGTACAGCGCTTGATTGGATAGAAAGGACATTCCTTCTCAAATAAACATCCCTGAGAGGTCATTCAGGTAGCGACCCATAAGCAGGCTGACGCAGGATACTGGTAATAGTCTCTTACCATTATATGGTGTATGTTCATAAGTGTGGCTTGTGAGATTGATAAGGCGACTGTTTAACCGCTCTCAGAATATATTTTGGCTTTGTAGCTACAGAGGTTTTTAAACACTGCACATCACTTAAACAATCCTCATTCCTATAACAGCCTATCAAAATGACCTCATGTGCCACTTGTCCTTTCTATCCAGTCTAATTCTATGGATGTCTGCTCCAAACCTTTATCTTTTCAGGAAGTCTGCATCCAGATGCATTTTTGCAATCGTGCATTTGCATTTTGATATCACCAATTCTAAAGAAAAGGCACTTTACTTTTGCCATTTGTTGATGAGAGTGTTATTGTGAAGGGAAACTCGCCAGAAATGCTGCATTGTTATATGAAGGTGCATATATACGTATAACTGTTCTGTTGAGAAAAGCATGACCTTTTTGTGACTTCTGAATCTAGTATTACATATATGGTGTTGTACAGTATTTATTTGTATGTTCTTTTTTTTAAGTTTGCTGAAGCTTTGAAATGACTCTACTCTCATCATGGTGCACTAGTAAGACTGAATAATGAAGGCACCCATTAACTAAAGGGAAACCTCCTGCCTCATATCACTACATGAAACAACAACAGGTGTCTGTGTTTTATTCTGTTCGACTGCAGTACTCTATAAATATGTTGCAATTATACTGAAGAAATACATATATATAAAGACTTTGCATTCATCATCTGACTCTTGTGGTGTTTCTTTTTCCACTCTTTAGGTACTGTGTAGTAGAGCCAAGCTGAATGCTTTAAAAACATGAGCAGCCTGAGACTGCACGCCTCCGCCAAGGCTGACATTTCCCTCAACAACATGCATGAATTGAATCCCTGTATCCAGACAGTCGTGTGGATCTAGAGCAGCTTGTGATATAGCAATATAAAGAGGATGTCTGCCATTTTTAGTCATTTCTATTCGATATGCATTTGGAAAGAAATTATTCTGAATGTGCAGTGTTCTCCTATTTAGCAATGGTAAACAATCCTTTAAAAAATTCCTGGATCCTAACCCAGATCCGTACTGACACTTCTAGGGGCGCCAAGGCCCACGAGGGTGACCTTAACCCAACCAACTGAATGTGGGGAAAACAGTATGTAAGAGTTCAACAATATGTTCAAGGTTCAAGGTTCAAGGTTCTTTATTTGTCACATGCATAGTTATACAAGTATAACACACAGTGAAATGTATCCTGACACGATCCTCGACATGTGCAAAAACATGGGGGGTAGAGGAATAACATTATAAATATATATATATATAGTATATACATTGGGTGAATGTGCAGTAGAAGCAGCAGCAGGTGAATTCTGTACATTAATATGAATAGACATCTGACTATTTTACAGAATGGACACTATAAACATATTTAAAGTTAAAGGAAGTTAAAGGAATTGAGTGTCTGGAGGAGAGTCTCAGTCAATTATAGATGATGTGAGATGGCGGGTGTGTGTGTGTGTGTGGGGGGGGGGGTTGGTTTAGGGTCCGGATGGCTTGAGGATAGAAGCTCTTCTTGAGTCTCTCTGTCCTTGCCCGGATGATGCGGAACCTTCTACCAGATTGTAGAAGTTGGAACAGTTTGTTGCCAGGATGGGACGGGTCCTTCAGTATCTGCGTTGCTCTAGTCCGGCATCTCCTGGTGTAGGTGTCCTGAAGTGGGGGGAGAGCAATCCTGCAGCAGCGTTCTGCTGTACGGATCACTCTCTGGAGAGCTTTTTGGTCCTTCACACAGCTGTTCCCGAACCACGCTGTCATGTTACTAATGCCTGGAGCGGATACAGTTTTATATCTAAAATTAAAAAAAAAAAAAATATGTAGGTTACAGGCTTAGTCCAAAACATGTGAAGGATACACTCACCTCACCACTTTATTAGGTACACCTTGCTGGTAGTGGACCCCCTTTTGCCTTCAGATCTACCTTCATTCTTTGCGACAAAGACGCAACAACGTCCTGGACACATTCCTCAAAGATTTTGGTCCATAGTGCCATGACAGCATCGCAGAGGTGCTGCAGATTTGAAATCTACAGCCAGGAATCCCCTCCACACACACACATCACACCACCACCAGAGAGGCAGGATCGATCCATGCTTCAATTCTGATGCTACCATCTGAATATCTCAGCAGAAAAACAAGACTCATCACACTATTCTGCCAGTCATTTATTGCCCAATTTTGGTGAGCCTTTGTGAGTTCAGTTTCTCGTTCTTATCTTAGGAAAGGCACTTGGTGTGGTCCAATCTGCTTCAAGGTTCGACACGTTGTGCGTTCAGACATGCTCTTCTGCATACCTTGGTAGTAACATTTGGTCATTTGCCTTACCTTCTGTCCTCCTCTGACCTCTGGCATCAACAAGACATTTTCACCCAGAAAACTGATGCTCGCTGGATATTTTGGAGGGGGGATTGGACCATTGTGTGGAAACCCTAGAGATGATTGTGTGGAGAAATCACTGTATATCAACAGTTTGTGAAACACTCAGACCAACCCACTTGGCACCAGCAACCATGCTGCATTCAGAGTCACTTGAATCATTTTTCTTTCCCATTCTGATGCTGAGTTTTAACTTCAGCAGGTCACCTTGACCTAAATGCATTGAGCTGCTGCCATGTGACTGGCTCATAAGTTATCTGCATTCTCCAGCAGTTAAACAGATATAGATAATGAACTGGGCAGCGACTGGGCACTATATTTGATTTGGACCCAATTTCCCCAACGCCGTCACCAAGTACATACTGAGTGAGGCACCTTGCTAGCATGTTAGCAAAGAGTCACTGCTTGCACCATCACAGTCCAACATTTCATCAGCCTACTCTGTTGATTGTGTTTGCTTGTTCTCATTGTAACAGTGGTCTGCCTCAAGAGTTGACTTCACGTCTACAAGTCAAAAGTCATACTAACATTTTCTCTAAGACTTCCAAACAATCAGCCACAGCTTCATCGAGCCACGCATGGGTCACGATTTACAAACACGTTGTAGCTGTCCTAGTTGTGATTCACGAGGGTGACGCATCATTCACGAATCTGATTTATCAATTGTGGTTTGGGCCCAAAGTTGAAAGACTTTACAGGACAGAGAGAAAGAGCTTGATGGTGGTTTTTGGCTAGAAAATTCTTTAAACTGACGTTCCAGAAAGTGTGTAAGTAGTGTGGTACTTATATAGCATTTTTCTGCTTTATTTGAGCACACAGAGCATTTTCTTACTAGAAAAGTTCACCCATTTACACTCGATCAAATGGATCTAGGGGTATCGCGTGTATCGTGTCCAAGGATTCTTCACCTTCCAGACAGGAGGAGCTGGCAGTCGAACCTTCAACTGTTCAACTAGTGGACAACCTGCTCAAACTCCTGAGCCACAGCCTCATGAAGTTGGATGTCACCAAAAGACATCAGACCGTGGAGAGGCTCTACTCAACCTCACTAAGTGCATACAATGAGCTAGTTTTCTGATTAACCAATTAGAAAAATATACCTGCTTAAACACATGAATTTAAGCCATTGCGTGCCTTAGCTGACAGCCGCCATCAATGTCAGCCATCTCTGCTGTGGCCTAGGTTGACCTGCCCGTACCATAACATTGTCTGAGGCTATACTCTTTCCAGAGGATTAAATAACATTGAGATTAAAAGTTTAAAGGTCAGGTTAATGCAAATCCGTAGGCTTAGGCAATCTAAATACTCCTTTCAGATCCCCTAATTCCTGTAGGTCATGTTGGCTAACCTTCATTTACTGCCCGCATTCACCCAAGAAACAAAAGAATATTGGTTTAAAAGTGGGCCCCCATTACAAAAAGATTTACTGTCATGTCTACATGCTTAAAAAAAGATATAAAAATCAGTCTCCATCTCCATGGAGAGTATCTACTTAGAGTTTGGTAGATCTACTATGGTCCTCCACTGATTCCTAAGTTGACTACAGATGAGTGCTGTGTGGAGGGAAGCCAGACACATGTTGACCACATTGCTCCCACAGAATAACAGATAAATAACCGCAGATGTGTAGACAGAGGAGAAAGCAGGGAGAGGGAAAACAGAGGAGAGCGAAACAGAGAGGGAAAGGGAACATAAAAGGGAGGGGAGGTTTCAAAGCTTTGTAGCTGAAAGATGTTATCTGGAATATTGAATGAAGCAGGAGTTTTTTCCGGGCAGATGCGTTTAAAACTGGGTGAATACACTTCACAGCTTATGGAGAGCATGTGGATCATGTCACAGAGGGAGTGTGCTGTGGTTGCACAGAAGTTCAAGCTGACAAAAATCATTGTTTTTCAAATTAGGGCGATTGATTTTACGCACGAAATGTGAGAAGACCGGACCGGCGCGGAGGATTCTGAATACGCTCTTTGCCGTGCACTCTAATTTTAGGCCGTGAACGTGTGTGTGTGTTATGTGATTCATTCCTTTAGTTATAGCGCTGGTGGCCCAGGCCTGGTGCCAGCCCTCGGTGGTTACAGATCTGTTTACTTTTGCAGGCTGGCAGGAACATGAGATTTCCTCTGGGTGTGCTGCGGCTGGTCGACCTGCAAACAGCACGGCCCTTCAAGTGCCTCGCTGCTCCTGTTACAGCCTCATCCCCAGCTCTCCCGCCGATCGCTTGTGACGTGGGTAACTCCACACAAACAAACATATATTCACCGAGACAGAAAAGGGTTCAGTAAGGTCGAGTAAAGCGGTCGTTACGGACGCGCTCACACACCCAATTAAACGCTAATTCACATATGCATGTCTGCACACACGAACAGACCCATACACATGCCTCAGCAGCTCTACCTATGCGACTTGGAGAATACCAAAGGATCAGTGGAACTGATGGATTATCTGCAGGCCTGAATTATCCCATTCCTTGACCAGCTTGACACAGAGGAAGGCCTTGTTCTCAGGTGGTCAACAAAACTAATCTGAAAGTGGAGCCTCTATCCCAGGGAGAGTCTGAAAAAAGAGGAGCTGTGGGATACAAGTGGCTCTTCACACAATTTGTACTTCCACTCTTACAGACTGAAAAACCTGCAAATATAAAACTACTTAAGCACAAATGCACTTGAAGCTAAATGCTAACACCAGCAGGCCGACTTAATGGCAATTGCATGTTGTCAGTTGACACATTTGCCAGCTTCATTTTGCATGTTAGAACACCATATTTAAAAAATCATTAAATCCAAAGAATTGGCATGTATAATAAATCTTTTTTTATATGTATAAATGTTAATAATCTCTGCATGTGTGATGATGCTTGTGAAAGGTTTTGTTGAGATTAGCCCACCCGTTAAGGACGAGGATACACTACGATTGTTACAGTGAAATGGGAAGTTGGAGCGTGCTAGCTTGCTTGATTTGGAGACTACAAAAATACTAGAAGTCAAGAAAACTTTCTAGATGCAAGAATAACGACAGAAAACTTCTGAGTCACCGGTTTGCAGACAGAGTGACTCACAGTGACTCAGAAAGTGACATTCTTTGTCAAGAATGTTGTTGGTGAAATTACCCATAGGCATGCTTACGGTATGATAAATATGCCTTTTAAATTTGTTATCTTTGTAGTTTTAACTATACACAGCATTAAAGAGGGATTTAGTTACCATGGCATCTTCAGTTGGTTCTTAGGTCACATTTTGGCAAGGTGACACCAATGACATGTGAAGCTACAAGTTCACTGGCGTGTTGTTCCTCATTTCTGATGCCTAGAATACCCTAATTTTACAAAATAAACTTCATGTTTTATACAGTATGATCCAAAATGAGGGCATGAACTCCTCAGCAAAGTGGTTACAGATGTCTTTGCAGAGGGCTATCTGCCTGTAGATACTATAGGACTGTAGGTCTTTTTGCAACCACCCCTGGTGGCCTGTAAAAAGAACGGTTTAAGTCACTTTCATGCTGGCTTAACATTTCAGACCCAGAAGCTAAGTCTGTGTTTTATATTAATTAATTTAATCTGAAAGGCAACAAGACAAGAGGCCTCAAGTGGCTGCTAAAGCAAATGCAGTTTTTAGCATTGGTTTGGCTTGATACAAATATTGATGTGATTGGGGAAATATAATTAGGTGATCCTGTAGGCATAATATAATCCTGTCACAAGTTAAATCAGTGTGTAAGATTTTAAAAGGTATCTACACGACAGTTTTTCAAAGAGATGAACCTAAATACCCGGGGTCAAGAATACACGCATAAATTTTCACAAAGACATATCCAGTTATTACTGATGTATTTCAGCTGAAAACAAACAACCCTCGCTGTCACATTCCAGCTTAAGAGATTAAAAAAAACTATGACTGGGTTCAGCATGCATTTACATGGACAATCTCAAGTTTGGGATTCATGTCCTTCCCTCTTTAATATTTTCATGCTTTTCATGTCTCTTGCAAACCAAGGACTGATAACATTTTCAAGTAAGAATAATATTCGGCATGATAATCCCAACACTGGACATCAATATCCTCAGAGAAGTCTGAATAGCTGACATTCTTTGGATGAACCAGACTCTACAAACTTTTGTTTGTTTACTCATGTCCAGTGGGAGTCTTAATTTTCTCTCTGTTGATAATATAATCAAAAGAACAGCCAACACAATACCTTTGGACATGAGAGGGGCCTGCAGATCCAGTAGTACTGAGGCGGCAGCCAGCCAGCCATAACAACATCAAACGGCCCCCAGCCTCCAGCGTTTACACAGAGCCAAGGTCCTGGACCAAAATATGATTGCTTGTTCTTTTTAAGATAAGAATGCAGACAAGCTTGAAGGTTATTGCGAACAATATGCACAGGTATGAAGCGGCCGTAGCAGTAAAAGTGGCTGGATCGTATCAAACAAATAGAAAGAAAGGGGTATTTAAGGTCAGATGAGGATTATTGGATTCCTTAGATCAGAATTTGCGATCTTGTCTTGCAGGAAATGGTGGAAACAAAAAACAGACGACGCTCTCGTTTAAATGTTTGATAAAAAAAAAAAAGTGTGTTTTAAATTAAAACCATTACGGTGTTTTCTAGCCAGTCTATGTATGCAGTAGTTTAGTTCTCTAAAGAAAAAGGCCAGAAAGAATGGTGGGAATTTTGGAAGCTGTCATAGAGCACCATCTGCTGGTCATCATTTGTAAGTACACAGGCCTTATTAATTCAGCCTGAACTGTAGCAGTCCTGGATATAACGCTTTGTTTGTAGCCTATTAAATGAGCTAATATTTGAAAGAATAAAGACACTTTTTTTGAGAAGCTACTTATGTTTTATTTTAGTATTGTTTTATTATTTATAAAATGCTAATACTAATACTACTACTACTACTAATAATAATAATAATTTTATTATTATTTATTATTTTATTATTTATTACTTATTTTCATCATTTTAGGAGTTTGTTTATCACTTGTTTGATATTTATGAAATCAAGACATGTGAAAAAGAAAGCTTGAGAGTTCTCTAAAATCTAAGTAAATCCTTAACGCTTCCATAGGAAGGAACCTCCAGGTTAGACTGTAGCAATTCTCTTTACTTTGGTCTCCAATCCGTCTCTCTTTGTAGGCTACGGCTTGTTCAGAATGCTGCGGCTCGCCTTCTTACTGGAGCTAGAAAATTTGATTCTATCACTCCAGCTCTTGTTGATTTACATCAAATCAACAAGAGCTGTCAAATATTGCATTGAGTTTAAAATTTTGCTACTCACTTTTAAAATTCTGAATAATATTGCGCCCAGTTATCTCACTGATCTCCTCAATCTATTTTACTTAACTCTTCTGGTCTATTAGTGCCTCCCTTCTGTCTGTGCTAGTGCCCGATCTGTACTTTGTTAATTGATTTATGTTGATTTTCTGTATTATTGTGAAGCACTTTGGTGCTTCACAATAATACAGAAATGTGCTATATAAATAAAACTGTATTGTATTGTATTGTATAGGAATTAAGAGGGTAAATATCAGCCATGTGGTGCCAATTAAATGCACCTCTATAAAAGCAGAGGTTTTGCTGGACTGGAGCACTCAGGTGTGTTAACAAAATGACAAAATCTTCAGACTGTGCAATTCTCAGAGAAGGAAAGAAAGAACGTGACGCCATAGCTTAGGTTTTGAAGTTGCATCTTAACAAACAACAAGACTTGAAAAAAATATACAAATAAGACCAATGTGGAGATGTTTGGTCATAATGCAGAGAACCACGTCTGGTGAAAACCAAAGACAGCATATCTGCAGAAACACCTCACACTAACTGTTAAGCACAGTGGTGGAGGGGTGATGATTTGGGTTTGGTTTGAACCCTGCAACCACTAATTCAACCATGAACTCTGCATACTAAAGTGTTTTAGAGTCTAATGTGAGGCCATCTGTCTGTAAGATAACGGGTGGCTGAAACTGGGTCATACAGCAGAACACCAACCTCAAGCAAAGCAGCAAATCATCAACAGAATAGCTGAAAAAGAATCAAAGTGATGCAGTGGCCCAAAGTCCAGACCTCAATCTGACTGAAAAACCTTGGCAGGGCTTTAAAAGAACCTGAGTGAACTGAAGCAACATACAGAAAACAATAACTTAAAGTTATGCTACAAGCTACTGAATCATACTTAGTTGCATCGAGTCCTGTGAAAGCTTTCTTTCTCACTGGAGTCCATATAAGAAAACATTTTACTATCATGGCAGGGAGGTGAAAAAGTCATATGTACAAAGCTTAAACCACTAAATGAAATTAAAAGAAAAATAATTTTTTTTTAAAAAATTGTTTTGCGGCTAAATGTTTTAGCTTACAGTCGGCAGATGATGTATATAAACTGCTGGCCTGTTCCAGAAATCACATTTCACTTAAATCTTTTTGAAATAAGTGACCTAAAAAAAAGATCCACGTAAATCAGAAACCATAGTGTATTAATTTGCCTTAGATTTTCACACTGGTGAATTTACCCAGCACACTGTGACTAAAAAGCAATCAACAGCTTGGCTTAGCATGTCAAAATAATCCCACGGTGTGCGTATATATCACCACCCACGCCTGGAGATGGTACTCATGGATCACCGCTTCTAGCTTTGTGTCAGCCTAAAGAAGAAGATGTGGATGATTGTGTTTGAGTTAGCTAAAATCAGTCACATAAGACTTTTTTGTTTTAATCATATGGATCACAATACTGGGTCCTATAAATAAGATGCTGCACAGGCTAATGCTGCTGGGACTGAGAGAGAAGAAATCGGTTTAGGAGAGTTAAAGCAACAGTTTATACGCTTACTTAGTCGCAGCCTTTCAGCCCGCTTTAGCACGGCACAATGTGCTTAATGCTCAGCCAGCACATTTACACGAGCGAACATAAGTGCGCATTTGATTCACAATGCCCATTCGCATCACTTAGCTTCTGTACGCGTGTCTTCATCAAACCTACGTGAGATTCTGTGCTGACTCAAGCAATTACCCGGCGCTCCTGGAGATGAGTGTAATCGCATGAACCGAGGGAGTATTTCCCGCTTCGCCAGCAGAGGGGAAAAGGCAGGCGGGATCTGATGTGTGAAGCACATCTATCTACCTAGTGGCACAAAATTGATCCTGTTTTATGTTTCAAAGGAATTCCCCGCCTTTCCCCCATTTACAGTTTGCTTTAAAAGTTGTGATGATTCAAAACTGCATCTGCGTCACATCGTGCACTGAAGTTTACAGGGCGCGGTGCCACACAAGCCTGCTCCTGCTAAACTTTCTTATGGTGTATTAATTCAATTCATATAGCTCATGGGTCATGGGGTGACCTAACATACGTATTCGAAGGAAGCACTTTTGCTGCATAGCCTACATTCATCATAGAAATTCTGTTCATTACATTTTTATTATTGTTGGTTATGGTCATGGCATTTACAACATAAAAATAATTACAATAAAAACAGCTTTCTTCTCCTTGTTGACATTTCATGGGTTCATATTGTCCAGCCAAGTGTTTTATAGCAATGTTGATTCGTATTAGTAGATTAAGAGCTCTTGCAATTTAAAATTTTCTGTTTCCAAATTCCCAGCATCCGAGGTGATAAGAGCACAACATTTCCATGCGGTTTGAGAGCAAGTTTGTGTCATCATGGACCGTGTACGAGCATTTCACAAGAAAACCGTCTTCAGAACCTCAATCGTTAAAGAAAATAATTGTTGTCAGAAGTGGGATTCGAACCCACGCCTCCAGGGGAGACTGCGACCTGAACGCAGCGCCTTAGACCGCTCGGCCATCCTGACGTTGCATTACCCAAAAATCACATTCCCTTCTGAGCGTGACTGAGTCCATCGATCCATCTACTATTGTTAGGTATGTTTCATAGCAGTAATAATGGTGCTTATGTACTGTACAGCTTCGTGCAGGCGACGACTCTTGTTTATGTTACTCAGAAATTTAGGCTCGCCAGATTAAAAATTGAACCAATTTCCGAGAGACGCAGATAGGGGTCGCTGTTGGATCGTATTTCTAATGCTATAACACGAAATTATATCAAACCCAAGCCTTTTCAGATTTTATTAGCGCTTTATGTAACCGAGGGATTATTTATGATTATTATTACTCAAAATACGTCAGTCTTTTTCAGTCAAGCATGTAGGTTTTGATCTGTGAATATTAATATGCCATTTTAATTATGATGACTGGGAAGTTAAATGTCTTAAACTGTTTATAAAACGATTATAGCGTTTACCTAGTGATGACTACTGTGACTACTCATTTAATATATGTAGCATGAGAAATCTGTTTTGCTCGTCGTGGTACCACTACGTAGTTGACGAACAACAAAAAAGCCAGCTAATAATTGAACCTGTACAATTTGAATTAAGCGAATGACTGAAACATGCTAGACATAAATGTTATTTGCCACCACTGACACGGCCGTAAATCCGTTTCTGTCGATCAACATGGTTATTAGAAAGCGAAAAGAAAAACTAGCAACAATGTAACATACCTGAATTTTAAAAAAAAATGAGATTGAAGGGATTAAAAGGTTATCCCGAGCCAGGCCCCAGCGAGGATCGAACTCGCGACCCCTGGTTTACAAGACCAGTGCTCTAACCACTGAGCTATGGAGCCTGTGCTGGTATCACCAATCTTAAAACAACTATTTATTACTACTCCTGACGAACACGGAAGTAGTGTACTTCTGTGTTCGTGAGAAGAACGAAGAAGAGACAAGTGCGTCTTCTTTCAGGGGCTGCCTAATTGAAAGAACAGCAATTTTTAACCCAGACATCTATCAGACATTTTGCAGGATGGCAGTTTTCAGCGTATTTTTGACTTTAGCAACTCCAGCGCTTACATTTTTCTTCTTTCTGCTTATCGTTGCATTTCTTGCATACTGCTTGTATGTTAGACACATTCATATGAAATATGACCACATACCCGGCCCACCGAGGGACAGGTAGGTGAAGCCGTCGTCGAAACACCTGTACTGGCATTACCAGAGAATGACCAGCTGTTTTTGTCCTCAGTTTTCTTCTGGGACACTCACCGTCGTTTTTGAGGATAATGAAAAATGGCGGAGTTGTACACGACAAATTTCTGGAGTGGTAAGTTGAGCGTAAACGATGTTTTTGTGCGGTTTAAAAAAGAGCTGTGATTAATAATATTTAAACGTCAGCATGTCCTTTACAGGGCCGAGAAGTATGGGCCTGTCTACAGGATAAATGGTCTTCATTATGTTGTAGTGTGCGTGTCCAGTCCAGAGGCAACAAAGGTGAAACAGTGTGAAAGTGCTTGGCAGAAATCCTGCAATTGTTAAATTGCCAAATAATGAAAAATAACCACATTAAGCCTAACTCTCGATAATATTCGCATAAATCCAATTTCTTGCAATGTTTTCTCTACTTTATGTTCGTGGATTCAGGAAATCCTGATGTCCCCAAAGTACCCCAAAGATAAATTTGTTTACAAAAAACTCTTCAGCCTATTTGGTCAAAGGTAAGACTGCCTTATCAGGCTACTTGGGTTGCTTCTCTACATTAGCATCAGACTTGTTTATTTAGATTTTGCTGTTATTTATTTTCCCTTTATCAGTGGAACAAAATTAAATTCTCACGATAAAATGATGTATTTTCATGAATAAATAACCAAACTGTTTTAAAGTCATCCAGCTCTTCAATACACTACCTCTGCAGATTTAGCCAGCGCAGATCTGGTGTGCACTATAATATACTTTAAAAAATGAGAAATGTTATATATTTTTATGATTATTCCATGAGAGGAAATTTTGAAAAAATGCTTTTATTTTAACAGCAATTAGGAATTGGGTATTGTGAGAATGTTTTCTCAACTTCCTTCTTTGAAGGTTCTTAGGCAATGGCCTGGTAACAGCACGGGATCATGAGAAGTGGTACAAACAGCGCCGGATCATGGACCCTGCGTTCAGCAGCGTGTGAGTTATGCATTTGTTGCTTTATAAGGTATACCTTGCCTTTACCAGGCTGGAACCACTTTTGCCTTCAGAACTGCCTCATTTCTTCATGGCATACATTCAACCAGTGCTGGAAATAGGTTTTGGATGATTTTTGGTATTTTGGTCCATATGGCATCATGCAGTTGCTGCACATTTGTTGGCTGTGCATCCATCATTCAAATCCGCCACATCCTAAAGGACCTCAGCTGGAATTAGAGAGCTGACTGTGGAGCCCATTTGAACACAGTGAACTCATTAGCAAGGATCAGAATCTGAATACTTTATTAATCCCTAAGGAAACTATGTGGATTACAGTTGCTCCAAGACAGTTACAGTAACAGACTACACTAATTAAATAATACAACATGTTACAGAATTTACAAATTTAACAAATAGCACTAATTTATCAAAAATCACTCAATTATAAATATCAAAAATATTGACAAAGAATATTACAGAGATGGAAAGAGGTGGAAGAAACCAGTTTAAGAGGATTTGTAATGAGTAGTTACTCAGTTTGCAGCAGTCTGGACATTCTTGTCCCATCATCAACAAGGCATTTTCACCCAGAGAACTAGTAGAAACTGTAGGGAGATAGTAGCAGATAGTAGGAAACTTTTCCTTTTTTCTGTGCAACATTATCCTTTAATAAATTTCTGTGATAGTTTGTTGGGATGTCCTGGATGTGCTGCTTCTCCGTCTAAAGCTATCATTACTTCCAGGTATCTGAGAGGTCTAATGGGAACCTTCAATGAGAGGGCAGAGAAACTGATGGATAAACTTGCAGATGTTGCCGACAGTAAAAAAGAAGCTAATATGCTTCATCTTGTCAACTGTGTCACCCTGGATGTTATTGCTAAGGTATTATATTACAGGTAGTTTTACCCTTCCAAAGGGTCACTGTGTGTGTGCATATTTGTGTATACTTTTTTCTTGATAAATTTCAGGTTGCCTTTGGGGTGGACTTGGACCTCTTGAAGAATAGTTCACCTTTCCCTAAAGCCATTGAGACATGTCTAAAAGGAATGGTTTACTACCTTAGAGACAGATTTTTTCAGGTATTACTTCAGTGTTTGTTATTATGCAGTATGTCTGCCAAGAACATTGTTGTCAGAATGCCATCCTAAACCTGTCAGTTTGCCATTCCAGTTCAATCCAAAGAACAGAGGATACATTAATGAGGTGAGGGAAGCGTGCCGCCTGCTCCGTACAACTGGAGCTCAGTGGATCGATGAGAGAAAGACCGCCATGCAAAACGGTGACGAGGTCCCCAAAGACATCCTGACACAAATCATCAAAACTGCAAGCCAAGGTTGTAGCCCCCAAATTTCACATTTGATTAGACTAGATAAGAGCAATAATATAGAATCTTGTTGAATCTGTGTGAATAGCATAAACACGAGTAAATAAATACACTGAAAAAAAAATGATAGGGCAGCATAAGTTCAGTGTCTCCCATATGAACTCTCTTTGGAGGTTTGTGTTAGTACCTGTTCATGATGAGAGCACATCTTAACATGGTAGATGTCAAATCATTTATAGGTAGTTTTTTATCATTTCAGAGGACAGCATGACTGAAGAAGATGAGGAGTTTATGCTGGATAATTTTGTGACATTCTTCATTGCCGGTGAGTCTCTGTTATTTCATCTTTGATGTTAGAAGTAGTGCCCTGTGATGGACATTTTTAATGTGATTTTGTAAAACCTGCAGAGTTTATAGGCTCAGGCACTCATCCTGGGTCAACACTGAATCAAAAACCAGTATGTTAGCCATACTGTCTTTGAGGAGAAGGTGGCTGAGGGCTATCTGTAGTATTAAACAACACATTCATTGGTTTGTCAGTCAAATCTCAGGTGTGTGGGCTCACCCCCTCATCATCACATCCTTTTCTTTTTGAAACCAAGATGGTGGAAACTCTCATCTTGCAGCTTTACAATCAGACCAGTGGATGATGTTACAATAGCTACATACATCTTTTGTACTGCCTAATGCCGTGTGTTATTGGTCCATTGTAAGGTGGTATTCTTATTCAGGACTGCCAAATTTGTGCTATTTCAGGCCAAGAAACAACAGCCAATCAGCTGGCTTTTTGCATCATGGAACTTGGAAGACATCCTGATATACTGGAGAAGTAAAAAGTCAAAATATACTGCACCACAGTTTCCACTATAGCAAATAGACTTTGGTTTCTTATGGAGTTTTCTCATTTCTCAGAGCGAAAAAAGAGGTGGATGATGTTATTGGGATGAAACATGAAATAAGCTACGATGACCTGGGCAAGTTGGTCTACCTGTCACAGGTACAAGTGGCAATTTGAAAATTGTGGTACTATTTTTAATATGATTTTTTTTTAACTCCCTGGACTGG
Organism: Oreochromis aureus; assembly: GCF_013358895.1. Lineage (NCBI taxonomy): Eukaryota > Metazoa > Chordata > Actinopteri > Cichliformes > Cichlidae > Oreochromis > Oreochromis aureus. Next base: position 2,974,779 of record NC_052956.1, read on the forward strand.
AGGAGCGGGAGATCGATCCCCCGCTCCTCCAGTCCATATCTTAAAGTATCCTTGGTCTTCTGCATTAATGAGATGTGTGGTAGTAAGCATTTTCACTGCTCTGTTGAGTAGAACAGTGTTATATATGTACCAGTCCATTAGCATCATTTGTTTTTTATAACACAAGATGTGCCGTATGCATTGTATGCATCTTCCCCCAGGTGTTAAAAGAGACTCTGAGAATGTACCCCACAGCTCCGGGCACATCTCGTCATATTGCTGAAGACATTGTCGTCGACGGTATCCACATACCTGGAGGAATCAATGCTCTAGTGAGACATGTATTTTTTGATATGTTTCTAGCAAAGCAGAAAGTACACTTCTATGTAAACATCAAGATAAGTAAATAAAATATTTTCTAATATTTAGTTCAACTCTTATGTGAGCGGGAGACTGGACAAATTCTTCAAGGATCCACTGAGATTTGATCCAGACAGATTTCACCCAGATGCTTCCAAGTAAGAAACACACTGTTTCACCATGCTGACACGATTTACACTTAGTTTAATGTTTGTACATTCATTATTATCTCAGATAAAATCAGTTAAATTGCTCAAAGTAACTAAAGCTGTCTCTTATCTATTCAACAAGGCCTTATTACTGCTACTACCCTTTTTCCCTCGGTCCTCGTTCGTGCCTGGGAAAGAACTTTGCTCAGGTGAGGATGACAAATTAAAGTGAAGACCCGCTCACCTATAAACACACTGACTCATCTCTGTGGGTGCTGTTGGTTTTTTAGATGGAGGCTAAAGTGGTGATGGCCAAACTGCTCCAGAGGTTTGACTTCACTCTTGTCCCAGAACAGACCTTTGACATCCTGGATGCTGGCACGCTCAGACCAAAGAGTGGAGTGTTGTGCTCTTTGAGTCACAGGGATTACAAAAATAAATGATCTTAAAGTGCCATTACATTGGAACAGGTCATAGGTATCTATATGGTGGGGCAGAGTTTTTACTCGTGTCTGAAAACTGATTTTTTAAAGAAAACCTTGTAATGAAAATAGCCTCATGTATGATCATAATACATAATATATTCATATGAAATGCTTATAACTATTTTTATGTCTTCACTGGAATAATCTGTATTATGGAAAAAAATTTTTGAGGAAGCTGGGATCAATACCATTTGCTACTGTATGTATGTACACACATATACACACACATATAAATATACACAAACACATACTGTGCAAAGCTAATTTCTTTTATTTTGCTTAGAAAATAGGAACTAAGAATACTGACTCTTAGGCACCTTTCTTGTCATTTCCTTTCTGTTAGTAACAATTTTCCTAAATATAAAAGACACTTTCAAAGTTGTCTGTTCTGTGTAGACACATCACTGATGCATCACTTGAGTTAGGTCCCTGTTGTATGCTTGAATGATTAATGCCACTTTAAATAATTAAAGGAAAATCTGGCTCCTTGTAAGCAAAATGTAGAGAAATGAGAAAAGTGGCTCAAGTGTTTTGCACAGTATTGCATAGCCAGTGAGTCACAGAACTGCCTATAACACTCATTTAAGCATGATTTTTGTGTAAATGAAATAAAACGGAAATACAATGTCTGTTTTGAGGCATTGCCCCTTTCTCTCCCTCAGACTCATTGTATACGGCAATAACATGAATTAACAAACTGCTATTAGAGAGTGAAATCTCAGAGGCACATCCTATGTGCCATTTTTCTTAACGGTTTTGTTTTCCACAAGCGTTTCCTACTAATGTTTCAGAATAAGAGTCCGGTGTTGGGCCAAAAAGTGATTGTGATTGACACAACACCTGTTTTTGCGAAAAACTGATTGCTTGTATTTAAACTGCTATAACTTGTTGGGCTATAATATGTGAAACATATGTCAAATGCATCCCTGATGGATGACATAAAGTCATCTTGAGCCACAAACAACATTCGTGTAAAAAGGTAGAAGCTGCAATCAGTTTTTGGCAGTGACTTTTATATAACCTTTATTTATGCAGTTAAAATATTTTTACAGAACTATTGTAATATTTGCTGCCATTTCTGCTGTCCTCTTGGCCAACTTACTCTTACAAAAGACATTTTTAATGTTAATTAGGGCTGCCACAAACGATTATTTTGATAGTCGACTAGTCACCGATTATTTTTGCGATTAGTCGACTAATCAGATCATGCATCCATTGGACGTAAAACGTACAGCTTATTGCACCAGCATGCATATGCTCTTGTATAACTATCATTAGCTTACAGCTTTAAGTGTTTAAGGTATGTGCTAACTAAAAATAAAGACAAGATGATCGTTTATTAAATTTTAATGAAATTTGCAGATTGTTTCGGTGAAGTTTAATAAACTCCTTGCTGTCTAAAATATAACGGGACACCGGAGTATGTTCTCGAGCATCTCACACTTCTGATAATCAGTTGTCTGCTTGATGTTTATTCAGCTGTGTAAAAACTATAACTTTAATCTCAGCCAAACCGATTTACTCAGGAACAAATAAAATACTAAAAAAAGCCAAACAATAACATTTTTAAGTTATCTAAGTGACTTATATATATTTAACCTGAGTAGCGAAAGACGGCGGTGGGTTTGAAAACAATTTGCCGGGAGTCCGGTGCTCTCATGGGCTCTAGTGAGCCTTGCCCCCGGCTAGCTATCGAGCTAGTGGATAACAGACGTCTCCGAAAACGTCGGAGCGCTTTTGAAAATATGTGGTGTCTTGATGAACTGAGCAGATATTTGAGGTTTACACAGTTACATTCTCGCCTGAAAATATGTTAAACGTTTATTTTGTGACCCAGAAAGAATAATAAAAGTAATATTAAAACTAACTAGCTACCGCCATTGCTGGAAACGTAGCTGGGCTGCGCTATGAATTCTGGGACAGAGCTACTTCTTCTTCTTCGGGGTTTAATGGCAGCTGGCATCCTTGTACATGCAGTGCTGCCATCTTCTGTTTCAGTCCGTTATTACACTCTTAAATCTTACTACTTATTCCTGCGTCTTTTGTGATCTTACAAATCTTCAAACGACGCGTCGACTATTAAATCAGTCGTCGACGATTTTGATAGTCGACGTAATCGTGACTAGTCGACTAATCGTGGCAGCCCTAATGTTAATGAGATTTTTTTAAGTGGGGATAAAGGACCGATTGGTTATAATGTAAGTACAATAACACAGAGTTATAAAGATACTTGGAAAACAGATAATTTTTTAATTGTATATATAACCCCTTTGTAAACCCTGTTCACCGAAGTCTATTTACCAACATACGTAAAGATATTACACATAAAAAATACACAGAAACATTGGAAATCAGTTTTTGGCACAACACCGGGACTCTGAACTCTTAGCCTTAAGTTATTAATAAACCTGCAGGTCCCGCAGCTTTTAAGGTGGAATGCATTTTATTTACAAAAGATGATGCTTAGACGCAGATTTACCAAGAGTGCAAAGCCCTATACTGGCCTGAAATTCAGCTTCAATAAGATGCCTTTCCCTTCCCAAAATATTGCGCTCTGAAAGGGCAACTTCTGCAAACACATATGAAATATAAAGCTGAAAAAATACCCGGGTCCACTCCTTTAAGTCGCAAAATCGAAACTGCGCCTGTTTAGTAAATCCCAGCAGTGGCCTTTTTAAACCAGAAAGAGGGTTTTTGCATTTGTTAACAATGTTCGCAAGATAAGCAGCGAAAGCTGTGACATTCAGTGCGTCTCCGTGGGCTCTCTTCTTTCAAGTACGCTTTATTAAACTTCAGCCTGATGAGATCTGGCTGTGTGCGGTCGGTATTTGGTGCTGCTCCCTTGTTTTTCCTCCCAGAGGGTCGCCACAGCCACGGCCGTTGGATCTCCCGTTTATGCGAGTTTAGAACAACGACACTGGGGTAAACCAGCTTGCTTGTGTCTCCCCTCGGTCTTGAACCAGGGGTCTTTCGCGGTGTTATAGAAAGGACAACCATCTTTGACGCAGACGTCTACGGGATATTTTTTAGGATGGCAGTTTCCAGCTTACTTCTGTCTTTGGCTGCTCAGACGCTTACTTTTCTCTTCTTTCTGCTCGTCGTTGTGTTTCTCGGATACTGCTTGTATGTTAAACACATTCATATGAAGTATGACCACATACCCGGCCCACCGAGGGACAGGTAGGTAAAGTTCTCGGCACTTTTGCTGGCACTGCTCGACGCTGACCACTTGTTTTTCTTGCCCAGTTTTCTCCTCGGACACTCAGCATCGCTTTTGAGGATAATGAAAAATGGCGGAAATATGCACCAGAAACTTCTGGAGTGGTAAGTTGAACGCAAACGATGGTTGTGTGTAGTGATTAATAAATAATGATAAAACGTATCATTTATATAATAGCGTGTCTTTTACAGGGCGGATGAGTATGGGCCTGTCTACAAGATATATGCTCTGCATTACGCTGTAGTGTGTGTGTCCTGTCCTGAGGCAACAAAGGTAAACTGTGATAACAGCATGAGAGTGTGTGAAAGTGCTTGGCACCAATCCTGCCCTTAACTTCAGAGTGTGAACTACTGACCTTTTGGTTTCACTAAGCATAACTCCTGATAATATTCGTATTAAATCTGCTTTTTCTAAAAAAAAATTTCTGTTTTTGCTTCTGGCTTTAGCAAATATTGATGTCCCCCAAATACCCCAAAGATAAACTTGTTTATAAGAGACTCGCCAACCTGTTTGGTCAAAGGTAAGACTGCCTTATCAGTCGCTTTTTTGTAGCGATGCACCAATTCTAAGAGGCTGTGCTGTTATTAATATCATTTTAACTACGGTTATTGGCTGGAATCGATCAACAGGCAGATATAAGCAGATACCAGTGTGATACTTTGGATTCATTTACTAATATTTAGAGGTGGAAGTGATCTTTGCAATACTGTTATTTGTTCAACACCTGGACTAAGATTAAGACTCACAGGTATAAAATGCAGACCATCACTGTACTGCAGAGATGGAAATCAATGACGTACTAATACTTTATCACATACTTAAGTAGCCTTTTGGGTATTTACTTAAGATTTTACTTTTACTCCAACATTTTAACACAAATATCTCATCTTTTCACTCATTACATTTTCAAAACAGGCTTGTTACTTTGGCTTTAAAACATTTGAGAGGAGTTATTATTTCATGTTTTTGTGCACCAATTCTGAAAGTCTGCGCTGATACTGAGAATTTTTTTGCTTGTGCAGAAACTGAAAGTAGAGTCCTGATGTTTGATGGTTTAGCATGTTCAGCCTGGGCTTAAATAATTCTCGGCTTTGACAAAACATGTCAGGAAAAAACAGTTTGGGCAGAAGAACTTAAGGGAATAAGTCCCTCACTGTGGAGGCTCGGTGAGCCCATCATGTTCTGTCATGTATTTGCTGTATGGCAGGCAGGATGTGGATTCAGGAGACAGAACATAAACTCAAATCTAGCTTCAATGCTGATTCTCACAAAAAAATCATAAAATCTCAAACAATAACTGGGCAGGAACGAGGAATCCAAACACTAGGAATTTTCTGGGAAACATAGAACAAGGTAACACACAACCATACAGGAAGAGAGGCAACGTGGCAACAAACAGAGGGAGACAGAGATAATATATACTCACAGGATAACAAGAGAAGATACAACAGGTGGGACGCACAGCTAGAAACTATAGACGTAACGAGGCAGGGGAAGTAAACGCAACACAAGACAGTTACTGAAATAAAACAGGCAGACACAACAAGTGTCAGCTTGATATAGGAGGACAGAAGGACCAGACAGGAACATTTAGATTAGATGCAACCTGAATGCCAACAGGAACTAAAACTAACAGGAACTAAAACTCAGAGGAATAAAATAAAGTGTTTTTTCAACTGTCTTCTTTGAAGGCTCTTAGGCAATGGGCTGGTAACAGCACGGGATCATGAGCAGTGGTACAAACAGCGCCGGATCATGGACCCCGCGTTCAGCAGCCTGTGAGTTTCACAGTTGTTACAAAAAGACAAAAGAGTTTGTCTATTCAACCACTGATTTTTTTTTTTTCCAAATGAATTTCTGTGGCAGTTTGTTGGCAGGTTCTGGCTCCTCCGTCTAAAGCTATCATTACTTCCAGGTATCTGAGAGGTCTAATGGGAACCTTCAATGAGAGGGCAGAGAAACTGATGGATAAACTTACAGATGTTGCCGACAGTAAAACAGAAGCTAATATGCTTCATCTTGTCAACTATGTTACCCTGGATATTATTACTAAGGTATTATATTACAGTCAGTTTTACAGCTTTTACTGCAGTCTTTATCCAAATAATATTTCCTTATATTTGTGTATACCTTTTTTTCTTGATAAATCTCAGGTTGCTTTTGGGGTGGACTTGGAGCTGCTGAGGAATACTTCACAGTTCCCTAAAGCCATTGAGACATGTCTGAAAGGAATGGCTCACTACATTAGAGACAACTTTTTCGAGGTATTACTTCAGTGTTTTTTAGAGTATGTACTGCAAGTCTTGTTAACAGCATGAAATGTTAACTTCTTCAATCTGCCATTCCAGTTCAATCCAAAGAACAGAGGATACATTAATGAGGTGAGGGAAGCGTGCCGCCTGCTGCGCAAAACTGGATCTCGGTGGATCGCTGAGAGAAAGGCCGCCATTGAAAACGGTGACGAGGTCCCCAAAGACATCCTGACACAAATCATCAAAACTGCCAAACAAGGTTGAAGTCCCTACATTTCCCTAAATTGAATAGACTCAGTAAGCCTTGAGCATTTATTTTAAATTGCTGTGAATAGTACACACAAGAGTAAACAAATACACTCAGTTTTTAGTTGTGGCGAGTGGAGTGTTCTTTGTTGTGGTCTGCATGCTGATGCTGAAGAATCATCATCCCGATGACACCAGCAAACGAAATAAACTGATCAGGAAGGCTGGCTCTGTGATTCACTTGAAAATGGACACTTTGGCAGCTTTGCAGAATATAAATAGATGACTGATAGAGACTTTAACACAGAACACATTATAACATGTGGCTTGTGATGAATGAAAAAAAGAGAAAGAGGTCAAATATTAATTTATATGTAGATTTTCTTATTGTTTCAGAGGAAATCATGACTGGAGAAGATGAGGAGTTTATGCTGGACAATTTCGTGACATTCTTCATTGCCGGTGAGTCTCTGTTATTTCATGTGTCTCCAGCAGCCTGTGATACTGAATTGGATAAGCGGTTAACAAAGTAGATGGGTAGTTGGATGGATCTGTGAAATGTTACAAAATAAGTTGGAGGTTGTGCTTCCTTCTGGCACACTGCAAGGCTTAACTGCCACAAAGCAATACAGCATATTCGTCCACATATATGAAGCCCCCATCATCAAAGGCTGTTTTAAATCCAAACAGATACAAAGTCCTGGTGTTTTTACCTCTTTTGAGTCCCAGCTCCTAACTTTAAGCTGACTGGTCTCTCTCCAGTGATAGCACGATGTGGCACTGACGTTGGATGAGCTGTTGAGAAAATAGATGGATGAATGCAAAATCCAAAATAAGCTTAAGGTTGTGGGTTCTTTTTGCCACACCACAATTGTAATTTTTCATTTAGTAAATTATGGTCCTGATTAACATACACAAAGAATCTAAATAAATGCTTGCTGCTGTTATATGAGTGTGCAGTGTTCTTGGGTTCACCGTCAGATCTGTCTTTTGATTGTGACGCCTGGTTTCAAAAATGCTAAGCAATGAAGGAAATGCTTAATTTGAAACTTGAAAAACAGCAGCGTCTTTTATATAGTATATGTTGTAACATTTTATTGAGTTTCATGTCAACTGATTATTTTATGATCCACTCTTTTGGTGTAGAAAGAAGAAAAGATTAAGAGTACAATTATTTAAGTGATTGTACGTTCATTTTAAGGTGGTATTGTGATTCAGTTTTGATACATTTGTGCTATTTCAGGCCAAGAAACAACAGCCAATCAGCTGGCTTTTTGCATCATGGAACTTGGAAGACATCCTGATATACTGGAAAAGTAAGAAGTGAAAATATAGCAGACATCAGTTTCCATTAGAACAAGTGAACTTTGGTTTCTTATGGAGTTTTCTCATTTCTCAGAGCGAAGAAAGAAGTGGACGATGTTATTGGGATGAAACGTGAAATAAGCTACGATGACCTGGGCAAGTTGGTCTACCTGTCACAGGTACACGTGACTATTTGAAAATAGTGGTGATGGTTTTACTGTGATTTGTAATCTCATGTTCACCCATGGATTCAAAATTAGTCAACTAACAATGAAAGACTGCATCAACAGTAAACTTAGTCTCTCAGTCTTGTTTTTATAAAACAAGATGCACCATAAACGTTGTTATCTTCCCCCAGGTGCTAAAAGAGACTCTGAGAATTTATCCCGTAACTCCGGCCACATCTCGTGATATTGCTGAAGACATGGTCATTGATGGTATCCACATACCTGGAGGATTTGTTGCTGTAGTGAGTCATAGATTTTTTAATGTGTCTGTTTTATATAATCATAAAGATCAGTGGCATCAATTAGTTAAACAAAACAAAACAAAACTTACAAGACAGTTACCTGGAATCAAGACAAATAAATAAACTATTCTGATGTCTAGTTCAACTCCTATGTGAGCGGGAGACTGGAGAGATTCTTCAAGGATCCACTGAGATTTGATCCAGACAGATTTCACCCAGATGCTCCCAAGTAAGGAACACACTGTTTCACCATGCTGACTTTATTACGTTTCAGCTTTGCACACACTTTATTATCTCAGACTAAATCAGTGAAATGGTTCACAGTAACTGAGGCTGCCTCTTATCTGTTCAACTAGGCCTTATTACTGCTACTACCCCTTTGCCCTCGGTCCTCGCTCGTGTCTGGGACAGAACTTTGCTCAGGTGAGGATGACAGTATAAGTTAACATGATGACCCGCTCACCTATAAACACACTGACTCATCTCTGTGGGGGCTGGTGTGTTTTTTAGATGGAGGCTAAAGTGGTGATGGCCAAACTGCTCCAGAGGTTTGACTTCACTCTTGTCCCGGGACAGACCTTTGACATCCTGGATGCTGGAATGCTCAGACCAAAGAGTGGAGTGTTGTGCACTTTGAGTCACAGGGAATAAAAAGAATAAATGGCCATAAATCACCAATACATTAGAAGAGGTCATAGTAGTCTATAGAGTAAAATTGGGCTTTTATTTTCTAAAACTGCCACTTAAAAAAAATAAATAAATAAAACCTTGTAATGAAAACAATAATGGTATGATTTAAATACATAGCATATTCATATGAAGTTAATGTGATGTCTTTTATTTATTACAATAATGAATATAAAACTACTTGTTGGCCAACAGGGTGCCTGTAGAAACTGTGGCTGAAGACAAGGGAAGAGAAAAAGGGGAAGGCATGTTTGGAGGCAGAGAGAGAGAGAAGGAAAGGTAGGAGTGTGGAGGTGAGAGCAGGAAGTTAAAATGTAGGGACTATGACTGGTAGAGGTGGTGTGACAGAAGAGGATCCTAGGGATGGAATGAGGTGGAGGCAAATGATCTGGAAACCACTAAAGGAAGCAGGAAACAGAAGAAGAAGAAATCCTTTCTGATGCAACAGCAAAAGGAGTTGTGTCTCTTTGTGCGAATGACCAGATCTTTTGCTTGTTAGGCAAATGTGTTAACCACTACACTTCAGAGCCACCCATTACAATAGTGAGTATATAGAAACATTTCTGAGGGGCGCTGGTCTCTAGGGTGACGCCATTTGTTACTTTTATACACTGCTGATATATATATTTTTAGTTTTTTATTATATAGTTGCTTTTTCATGGCCATTGGACCACAGAAGCTTTAGTGTCTGTAACACTAATTTAAGCTCAACTTTTATGTAAATGAAAATAAAACTGAAACTAATATTTGTCAGTGTGATTTTATTTGTGTTTGCGGTGTAGTGATTTCTTATTTACCCAATTTGCTCTTTTAATGCAATTACCAACAGTGTACACATGGGGGCGCTGAGCTCTTGCACAGAAATCTGACTTTTAAAGCAGAGGCAGCACAACAACAGCTGCAAAACACGAACAAGATTATCGATTAAAATATTACCCAATAAAACATCAGTTTTATTAAACGATCACAGCTCTAAAACAAACATCCAATATAACCTGCAATTTTGATCGATTTCCCCGCGCGCAGTCGATCTAGAGCTTGATCGATTCCTCCATTAAAACTCGTGTTCACACCAGTGTGACCAGCGCGCATTAAAAACGGACACCATCCATAATAAATTATCCAAACAAAACGGCAAAAGACACACACCGAACAATATACCCACTCGCACCAAAGTCTGGAACTTCCCACAGAAGAGCACTGACCTCCCCCCACACACCCACTACCTTTTAATGCTCCTGGGCCAATCACACGGCAGAAGGCAGCAAACTGTCAAGGGACACTTGTTACACACCTTTAACACGGGACATTTTCCAGGATGGCAGTTTCCAGCCTACTTCTGAGCCTGGCTGCTCGGGCACTGACGTTTCTCTTCTTTCTGCTCGTCATTGCGTTTCTTGGCTACTGCTTGTACATTAAATACATTCATATGAAGTATGACCACATCCCCGGGCCGCCGAGGGACAGGTAGGAAAAGTCGTCGGCTGAAGCAGTTATGCGGACATTACTTGAGAGTAACTCGCTGTTTCCTCCTCAGTTTTTTCTTTGGACACTCACCAACGATGTTGAAGGCGATGAAAAATGACGGAGTTATACACGACAAATTTCTGGAGTGGTAAGTTGAGCGCAAACAATGTTTTTATGCAGAAAAGCTAGCACAATATATAGCCAGTGTTTGGGACTGCTGCCAGCCAATGCTAGCTAGCCTGGCCGTATTGAACTGAATGCAGTTTCCTTTTTTCAGAGCATATTTTGCCGCTAATTGCCTGTTAATTTCTGCCTATGTAACAAATACATTACAGTACTTACTGTACTCTTTGTAATACCAGCTTTCAGAATCTTGTTATTAATATCATACGCCTTTAAAAGGTTTAATTAAGATGTCACCTGCAGGGCCGAGAAGTATGGACCTGTTTACAGGATAAATGTGCTTCACTACGTTTCACTGTGTACGTACTGTCCAGAGGCCACCAAGGTAAACACTCGTCACCTGACTGTTTTCACATCAGTACACATGTGTCATTAATAAAGGGTCTATTTCTGTGAATCTGTGAATTATTGTGATTAGCAGTACCTGTGTATCTCTGCTGTTTCAGTTTAAAATGACTACAGTGCAATAAACCTGTTGTGTGTGAAAGTGCACCCATGAATACTGTTGGCAGAGGTCCCTGCTAATAAACAGTGCCAGCTACTGGCCTTTTTGGGACTTGTTCACATTTAACGCCCTCTTCTTCTTTATCAGACTTTAGTGTCATTTTGTTTCTGGTTTCAGGAAATCCTGATGTCCCCAAAGTACCCCAAACAGAAGTTTGCCTATAAAAGACTCTTCTACCTGTTTGGTCAAAGGTGATGTATCAGATTATCTGATTCGTTTAGTTGTGGCCAAACTTACATTCAGTCATCATAGGCATCAATGTCATGGTAATTTGGGGCTTTTAATTATTTCTTTAAACTGTTCTTTTTCCAGGGTGGAATGATTGTGCAGTTAGTATTTATATAGGATTTTCTTGAATCTGTAAAGGAGGCAAAAATATACATCCACTCATAAATGCTATAATAATTGGTGGGGAAGTTTCTACAGTGTATGAGAAAGTTGATTCTGTTCATCTGGACGTAGCGTTTTCAGCTGGAGTGGGAGTGTATGTAGATATTTGAACCTGTGTGAAATTAATTCACACTTGTGAAGCCAGTTGTATCCTGTACAATCTTCCACCCCAGAGAAAGAAACGTTCAAAGAAATCATTAAAACATGACCTTAACATTTATGCCCCTGATGAATATATGTAAACTTCTGACCACAAGTAGTTTGTATTTATGTATCCATACATTACTGTTCAAACTAAATGCAACTCAGCAGTAACTTAGCATGCTGTGTAGCTATGCTAGCAGTAATTTAACTATTTAAATAATACAAAGCATGCTTTGTGACAATGTAATGTGTTGAACTCCTGACTTTACAGAGTGAAAATTATTTGTGTTGCAATCATATTTTGCTATTTTTAATTAATTTTCTCAATATCTTTTCAGGTTCTTTGGAAATGGGCTGGTAACAGCACGGGATCATGAGCAGTGGTACAAACAGCGACGCATCATGGACCCCGCGTTCAGCAGCCTGTAAGTTTCGCAGTTATCACAAAAAGACACAACAGTCTGTGTGATTAACCACTTATCCAGGGTTGGAAACATTTCCCTTTTTTACTGTGGAATATTATCCTTTAATGAATTTCTGTGATAGTTTGTTGGGATGTCCTGGATGTGCTGCTTCTCCGTCTAAAGCTATCATTACTTCCAGGTATCTGAGAGGTCTAATGGGAACCTTCAATGAGAGGGCAGAGAAACTGATGGATAAACTTGCAGAGCTTGCTGACAGTAAAACAGAAGCTAATATGCTTCATCTTGTCAACTGTGTCACCCTGGATGTTATTAGTAAGGTATCATAGTCAGTTTTACAGATGCAACATGTTTGTTTGTTTGTTTTTAATTCTGATGAAGGCACAAGCTTTTATTTTTCTATTTATTTTTATCCAGTTTCTGAGCATGTTGTAAGTGTGAGTGTATGTCCATCCATGTCTTGATATTTCAGGTTGCCTTTGGGGTGGACTTGGACCTCTTGAAGAATAGTTCACCTTTCCCTAGAGCCATTGAGACATGTCTGAAAGGAATGGTTACCTATGTTAGAGACATATTTTTTGAGGTATTACTTCAGTGTTTGTTATTATGTATGTTAATATGTCTGCCAAGAACATTGTTGTCAGAATGCCATGCTAAACCCTTCAGTCTGCCATTCCAGTACAATCCAAAGAACAGAGGATACGTCAATGAGGTGAGGGAAGCGTGCCGCCTGCTCCGTACAACTGGAGCCAAGTGGATCGGTGAGAGAAAGACCGCCATGCAAAACGGTGACGAGGTCCCCAAAGACATCCTGACACAAATCATCAAAACTGCAAGCCAAGGTTGTAGTTCCTAAATTTCACATTTGGTTAGATAAGAGCAATATTTTAGTGTCTTTGTGATGAGACAAAGTAAATAAAACAAATGTGACCCGCAGGTTTTGATGCCTTCTCAGTATGGTGCATGTGGTTTGTAAGTAATGGTGGAAACCAGGAGAAGTTAAATATCAATGTATATGTCCATTCTCTTCTCATTTCAGAGGAAAACATGACTGAAGAAGATGAAGAATTCATGCTCGACAATTTTGTGACATTCTTCATTGCAGGTGAGTCTCTGTTGTTTCAGCTTTGATGTGTGAAATGCAGCTGGAAGCTTCTTTGTAGCGTGAGACGAAGCTCACTGTGCTGAAGAGTCCGTTTGATTTTCAGTTTTACACAATATGGTCACTGGTGTCTGTGTGAATTTGTATCCTGCTGCTGTGTGCTGCAGTTTAATGTTAATGGTAGAGCATACTGATATACAGGGAGTGCAGAATTATTAGGCAAATGAGTATTTTGTCCACATCATCCTCTTCATGCATGTTGTCTTATTCCAAGCTGTATAGGCTCGAAAGCCTACTACCAATTAAGCATATTAGGTGATGTGCATCTCTGTAATGAGAAGGGGTGTGGTCTAATGACATCAACACCCTATATCAGGTGTGCATAATTATTAGGCAACTTCCTTTCCTTTGGCAAAATGGGTCAAAAGAAGGACTTGACAGGCTCAGAAAAGTCAAAAATAGTGAGATATCTTGCAGAGGGATGCAGCAGTCTTAAAATTGCAAAGCTTCTGAAGCGTGATCATCGAACAATCAAGCGTTTCATTCAAAATAGTCAACAGGGTCGCAAGAAGCGTGTGGAAAAACCAAGGCACAAAATAACTGCCCATGAACTGAGAAAAGTCAAGCGTGCAGCTGCCAAGATGCCACTTGCCACCAGTTTGGCCATATTTCAGAGCTGCAACATCACTGGAGTGCCCAAAAGCACAAGGTGTGCAATACTCAGAGACATGGCCAAGGTAAGAAAGGCTGAAAGACGACCATCACTGAACAAGACACACAAGCTGAAACGTCAAGACTGGGCCAAGAAATATCTCAAGACTGATTTTTCTAAGGTTTTATGGACTGATGAAATGAGAGTGAGTCTTGACGGGCCAGATGGATGGGCCCGTGGCTGGATTGGTAAAGGGCAGAGAGCTCCAGTCCGACTCAGACGCCAGCAAGGTGGAGGTGGAGTACTGGTTTGGGCTGGTATCATCAAAGATGAGCTTGTGGGGCCTTTTCGGGTTGAGGATGGAGTCAAGCTCAACTCCCAGTCCTACTGCCAGTTTCTGGAAGACACCTTCTTCAAGCAGTGGTACAGGAAGTCTGCATCCTTCAAGAAAAACATGATTTTCATGCAGGACAATGCTCCATCACACACGTCCAAGTACTCCACAGCGTGGCTGGCAAGAAAGGGTATAAAAGAAGAAAAACTAATGACATGGCCTCCTTGTTCACCTGATCTGAACCCCATTGAGAACCTGTGGTCCATCATCAAATGTGAGACTTACAAGGAGGGAAAACAGTACACCTCTCTGAACAGTGTCTGGGAGGCTGTGGTTGCTGCTGCACTTAATGTTGATGGTGAACAGATCAAAACACTGACAGAATCCATGGATGGCAGGCTTTTGAGTGTCCTTGCAAAGAAAGGTGGCTATATTGGTCGCTGATTTGTTTTTGTTTTGTTTTTGAATGTCAGAAATGTATATTTGTGAATGTGGAGATGTTATATTGGTTTCACTGGGAAAAATAAATAATTGAAATGGGTATATATTTGTTTTTTGTTAAGTTGCCTAATAATTATGCACAGTAATAGTCACCTGCACACACAGATATCCCCCTAAAATGGCTAAAACTAAAAACAAACTAAAAACTACTTCCAAAAACATTCAGCTTTGATATTAATGAGTTTTTTAGGTTCATTGAGAACATGGTTGTTGTTCAATAATAAAATTATTCCTCAAAAATACAACTTGCCTAATAATTCTGCACTCCCTGTATGCTTATCCAGAGAGGCTGCATAATATCTCCACACACACTGTGTCACACAACTCTAGTTCCTGTGTTACTGACTGTTTGTCTCAAATCCCCCCAAAAAATTTAGATATATTTATTACTCTGTAAAAGATGCATGACCACATTTCAACACTTTTCAGCATTTCTTCTTTATTTCGATTGTCGTTTACAACTCGGCTGCAGCTTTTTTTTTAGCTGTCAGCCACACACAAACAACAGCTCACCCAGGACCCAGTCCAGACTTAAATGCAGTTGAGACGTTATGAGCTGATGGCACTCAGGTGTGTCCACCTTCCCCGTAGCCGCGCTACAGACCACGCTCCGCCACATACTCTTTTCAAACTTTGTTTGTGACTGGGACGATAACATTTGGAAATAAATAAAATAGCAATCAAGAAAAAGAAACGTATGATCTATTTTCGTTACATCATGCATTATTGACAAACTGGTAACATTTCAGGCCAAGAAACAACAGCCAATCAACTGGCTTTTTGCATCATGGAGCTTGGAAGACATCCTGAAATACTGGAGAAGTAAGAAGGCAAACAGAATATTTTCTATATTTTTGCATGAATATAACCTGAAACATCATCTGATTGAACCTACAACGTCCTAAAAATAAAGAGGACTTAAACAAACAAAAGTCTGTGAGATCTTCAGAAATCTTCTTGCCGTGACACAGTTGTTGTACAGTCAGTCTGATCCCAGTTCTTACAATCAGTGTGTCCCTCAGATCTGATTGTCAACCCGTTGTGTGAAAGTAACTTCGTCTAATTTGAGCCATCCAAATATCAAACATCAAAAATATTCCCAATCCTGAGATTATTATAAATCTGAAGCCCACAGACATTTATATAGATGTGCATTTTTCTCTATAAAAAAATTATTTTTGTCATCTGTTTAATTGGTTTCTACTTATTTACTCCTACGACCTGTGTTAAACTCTAAAGATGTTTTAGGTAATATTTATGCAGTTCTTATAACTGTATAATATATAGAGTGAATTTTGGTTTTCTAAATTGTATTTTTATTTCTTAGAGCGAAGAAAGAGGTCGATGACGTCATTGGGATGAAACGTGACATAAGCTATGATGACTTAGGAGAGCTGGTCTACCTGTCACAGGTACACGTGGTACACTTATTTGTTTATTTATTTATTTTAATAACTCACCCAAAGTGTGCACCGCTCATTGTAATCTTCCTTCAGGTGCTAAAAGAGACTCTGAGAATTTACCCCACAGCTCCGGGCACGTCTCGTGATGTTGCTGAAGACATGGTGATTGATGGTATCCACATACCCGGGGGATTTAGTGTTGCTGTGAGTCATTTCAGTCCAGCTCTAAATGATAAATACATACTGAAGACATCAAATATATGAAGCAAGATATATGGAGTTATGTAGCAAAGTAAAAAAGATAAATAACTCTAAATATGTTTTATAGATTCCTGAAAGTAGCCACCCTTAACTTTGTTGACAGCGCTGTAAACTCTTGGCCTTCTCTCAGTGAGCTTCATGATGTAGTCATCTGTTAGCTGATTGGTTCCCACCATAATATGAATTCTAAGTAAAGAAAGAACTACAGCCCTTCATTATTTTAAGAACTGAAGGTCAGGCAGTCCGTAAAATTGCTAAAACTTTGAATGTGTCCCCAAGTGCATTCACAGAAACCATCAAGCGCTACGATGAAACAGGCTTACATGAGGACTGCCCCAGGAAAGGAAGACCAACAGTCTCAATTTAATATTCTAAATTGAAGGTACACTGAACCAGCATGGCTACCACAGCATCCTGCAGCGACATGCCATCCCATCCAGTTTGTGTTCAGTTGAACCATCATTTATTTTTCAACAGGAAAATGACCCCAAACACACCTCTAGGCTTTGTAAGGAGAGTGATGGAGGGCTGCCCCAGATGGCCTGGCCTCAAGTCACCTGACCTAAACCCAATCGAGATGGTTTGGGATGAGATGGACTGCAGAGTGAAGGCAAGATGGTCAACAAGTGCTCAGCATCTCTGGGAACTCCTTCAAGACTGTTGGAAAAACACTTTAGGCAATGACCTCATGAAGCTCATCGAGCGAATGCCAGGAGTGCAAAGGGTGGCTATTTGGGAGAATCTAAAATATAAAACATGTTTTGAGTTCCTTCACACTTTTTTGTTTATTACATGATTCCATATGAGTTCATTCAAAGTTTTAATGCGTTCAGTGAAAATCTACAATGTAAATAGTCATGAAAAAAAGGTAAAACCATCAAATAAGAAGATGTGCATGTATAAACAAAACTGTCACATAGTTGTCAGAAAAACATGTCTTATTTAAGCAAGTACAAATAAATTTATGATTTAAATGTGAAATTAACTATTTTCATATTCAGTTCAGCTCCTATGTGAGTGGGAGACTGGAGAGATTCTTCAAGGATCCACTGAGATTTGATCCCGACAGATTTCACCCAGATGCTCCCAAGTAAGGAACACACTGTTTCACCATGCTGACTTTATTACGTTTCAGCTTTGCACACACTTTATTATCTCAGACTAAATGAGTGAAATGGATCACAGTAACTGAGGCTGCCTCTTATCTGTTCAACTAGGCCTTATTACTGCTACTACCCCTTTGCCCTCGGTCCTCGCTCGTGTCTGGGACAGAACTTTGCTCAGGTGAGTATGGCTAAATACTGTGAAGACCCGCTCACCTATAAACACACTGACTCATCTCTGTGGGCGCTGTTTTTTGTTTGTTTGTTTTGTTGTTTTCTTTTGTTTTTTTAAAGATGGAGGCTAAAGTGGTGATGGCCAAACTGCTCCAGAGGTTTGACTTCACTCTTGTCCCGGGACAGACCTTTGACATCCTGGATGCTGGCACGCTCAGACCTAAGAGTGGAGTGTTGTGCAGTTTGAGTCACAGGGATTACAGAAAATAAGGCAACGTCACATAAGTCGTAGTAGAGCATAGAAGAAAAATAGGTTACTCTTTACTAAGGTAAAAAAAAAAACAAAAAAACCGTATACTAAAAGCATCAATGTGAATTTGATATAATAAATGTATTTTTTTTTTTTATTACAATGATGAAAATATACGTGTTTGGGATTTTTTTTTTTTTTTTTCTTATGATCACTGACTTTAATATTCTCTTTACTTTAATGTAGCTCTGTCATTGCTTTTTCATGGCTACCACATGACTTATAATGCCTGTAACATTATCTTAATAATTCTGGACGTCAAAATTTTAAGTGAAGTTAAAATAAATTGATAATGTGTCTAAATTAGATTTTATTTGTGTTAATGGCATTACTAACAACAACAACAACAAAAACAAACCATGGTTAAAAGTACATCACACACAACTTTATTTAAAACAGAATCATATTTGTGTTCAGATTTTTGAGCAATAAATAAATTGTGAATTTCAAGTGAAACAGTATAGAGTGAAAACACGAAAACAAAATGTTTCATTAAAAGGTGTTTTTTGCAGTAATAAAAAAGATTTGCTAAAAGTGAATTTACTGATTACTTTTCAAAATCTGTTCTGTAAGTAAGTTGCAAACGGTTCACAAGATTTAATGTCCTTTTACATGGTGAATATCTGAATGTCAACCGGTTTATTTATTGTAAGAAGTTGAAACACTCGACCTGTTTAAACATGATTGTAGAGACTGTCTCAGGCCGTACTTGCAAAAAATGTCAACTCCACCTCCATACACCATCCTGTGAGAACTGAAGATGTGCTGATGGAGCTTCAGTGAAAACCATTTTTCTTACTGTGTACAAACTCAACATTGCAAATATCCGTGAGTGTGTGTGTGAGAGAGAGAGAGAGAGAGAGAAACACATGCAGTCCCTCAATGATTTGACTCAATAAAGTATATATTAAAAAAAAAAGTGGGGTGAAACTACATGCACAATAAAAAAATAACACAAATGAATAACATACCAGTTTACATGCAAATAAGATAATATTACTGGATCTAAATCAATATTGTAATTTATTTATCACTCCATTCAGCCGTTCAGAAGTAGTTGTCTTTACGTGACTGTTTTTATTAGACTTATCAGAAGAGAAAACGCCTACAGATACTGTACGTGCTACTGGCAGCACAATGTTGGATTTTGAATGCAACACACATTTCAGAATCTGTGAAAAGCATAAAAGCTGAGAAATGTCTCCAAACCTCACATGCACATGTGATGTGATCTGTCCACATCTGTGCATTTAATCTTGTTTATGTGAGAGAGAAAAATGACACTCATATTTTTAATGTTCATATTTGATCAATTAAACCTAAAAATCAATGGTCTGTATATATTCAGGTTTTGATACAGGCATTTGTAAAACATGTTTACAGGTGTTTAAGTGACTTTCTATTTGTGTGTGGACTGAAAGACACATTTGTGAATATTCACAATGTTGTATACATTTGTAAATGTTTATGCTTTTAGATCAAATCATATAAAGTTACTTTTGAGATTTATCTCTTTCCATGCATAACCAATATAGGCATAATTAAATATCGGAGACAGTTCCTCATGTTCCCCAAACCTGAATCCAACTGAGAACCAATGAGAGCTTCTGCTTTGTTGCATCTAAATAGCACCACAGAGCTCACTGATGGTCTCACTTTTTGGCTGGTAATCACTTTTATGGCCACACGTGGAAAACTCCTTTAAAATGCCTGTATCAAAACCTGAACGTTTGGCAGGGTGCCTGGATGAATCAGGACAACATCTGTCAATAATCTCATCAGGCGCTCATAATCTAATGCTGCCAGTAGTAACAAAGCCGCCAGCAGAAAGCAAAACTAGAGAAAAATTAGGAGTAATGAGGAGTGCATTGCAGAGCTCCAGCTGAAAAGCCATTCCACTTTTAGGAGGTTTTCTTGTTGTTGCGTCTCCAGTGAACCGCTTACTTTCATTTGCACCAAGGCAGCTGAAATGGATTCACAATGGTTTCTGCTTCCTAACATGTCGATATCCCAAGTTTAAGTGGGATATTGTGATGATGGAGTGTCGTCTTAACCCCTTAATTACCATTTTACAAGCGCTCTTTATATGACTGTAACTCTGTCATCATTTATTCTAGAGAGAAAATGCGAACGGTTTCGAAAATAAGAGAAGCTGCGCTTTATGGGATATTTGGTGTATTACGGTAGCACAAAGCATTCACACGCTGCTGCTGTCTGAACATAGAAAAGTCAACTCCGCTTAGGTTTTACCATGTGCGCCGCACTATCGTAACTGCTCGGCCAGTTGGGCTACTGAGACATTTCAAAGCGGTTACTGTAAGGCGAGAAGACGAGCTTTAAAAAACGGTCCAATCACAGGTAAGAATTGATGACGCACGGAGCAGAGAGGCGGGTGTGGAGAAGCGGCAACGCCCCAAAAATTCCTGGAAAACTGTGGGCTCAAGAACTTTTTGTATATATTTAGTATAGTTCATATTTAAAGTTGATGTTGTGTTGCATTATGTTCATGTTTCTACTTAACAATAAATCTGAAAAAACAGTCCGTTTATCTTTATTGTTACTCATTGTCATAACAATACAATATTGTAAAATGACTGCCAGATACTGAAAGCTGAGGTTTTTCCAAAAAACGGGCAAACGCATTCACTTATAGTATGACTTCTGTCCCTTTTACAGCCAAAATGCCAAACAATACCAAATAAGTCCAGGCGGCCTGTATGATACTTGGTAAATAAAGGGTTAATGTTCTGAACAGAGTCACTGATAACAGCCTCGCTGTTTTTATCTGATCGTGGACTTTCTAACTGAAAGGACAACCATTTCCAGGATGGCAGTTTCCAGCCTACTTCTGAGCCTGGCTGCTCGGGCACTGACGTTTCTCTTCTTTCTGCTCGTCATTGCGTTTCTTGGCTACTGCTTGTACATTAAATACATTCATATGAAGTATGACCACATCCCCGGGCCGCCGAGGGACAGGTAGGAAAAGTCGTCGGCTGAAGCAGTTATGCGGACATTACTTGAGAGTAACTCGCTGTTTCCTCCTCAGTTTTTTCCTTGGACACTCACCAACGATGTTGAAGGCGATGAAAAATGACGGAGTTATGCACGACAAATTTCTGGAGTGGTAAGTTGAGCGCAAACAATGTTTTTATGCAGAAAAGCTAGCACAATATATAGCCAGTGTTTGGGACTGCTGCCAGCCAATGCTAGCTAGCCTGGCCGTATTGAACTGAATGCAGTTTCCTTTTTTCACAGCATATTTTGCCGCTAATTGCCTGTTAATTTCTGCCTATGTAACAAATACATTACAGTACTTACTGTACTCTTTGTAATACCAGCTTTCAGAATCTTGTTATTAATATTGTAGCGGCCCAGGGCTGTCGGGGATGTTATAGACATTTATGTTCTGTTTTGTAGTTCTGTTTACAGTTATGTTTGTGTATGTTGCCATGGTGACAGGTGACGCCCTCTCGCTGCGACGAGGTGGCCTTCCGGGGTCAGAGGGCGCCCTGTGTTGTTCTGTGTTGCCGCGCTGAGCAGAGGGCTCGCGCCAGTGTTCCTCCTCAAAAAGCTAATAAACGGCTGTGCTCCCTGGCTAGCCTTGCCGAGAGCAAGACCAAACGAAACCTCTGTCTCCTCCGTTTCATGAGCTCGCCACATTGGTGTCAGAAGTGGGATAGCTCACCCTCGCC
Source organism: Oreochromis aureus (assembly GCF_013358895.1). Taxonomy (NCBI): domain Eukaryota; kingdom Metazoa; phylum Chordata; class Actinopteri; order Cichliformes; family Cichlidae; genus Oreochromis; species Oreochromis aureus. Next base: position 2,996,574 of record NC_052956.1, read on the forward strand.
GGAATGGAGAGAGACACTCAGAGGCTGGAGCAAGCCGTCGAGGAGAGTATTCGCTGCTTGGGAAGCTGGCGATTGAGAGAGAGGAAGCTAGCGGCCATGTAAGTGCCCCGACGGGTCCCGATGGCGCGAGCGCCGCCGCCGCGACCGACGCTAGGGCAATGCTTGATGGGCTGCCTCCGTCGGCCGACACACCGGGCCCCCGACAGCGAGCAGTGACGCCTGCAACGCCAGCTAAGGTGCCGAAATATAACGGGCTAACCCCGCTAGAGCCCTACCTCTCACAAGTATGGCTAGCCGCGAGATATAATGGCTGGAGCCACGAAGAGGCTGCTACACAGCTAGCGCTAGCATTGGAAGGAGATGCACTGCAGGTACTCCATGACCTAGCCCCGTCAGAGCAGCATGAGCTCCAGGCCCTCACCATAGCACTCGACAGGCGATTTGGGCAGCGGCACTCCACTGAGCAGAGCAGGGAGCAGCTGACCAACCGGAGCCGTAGGCTGGGGGAGAGCCTGGGCACTTTTGCAGCGGATGTGTTGCTGTATGCTCGTCGTGGCTACCCAGAGTTCCCAGCAGCAGCCCGTGAGGAGCTTAGCCTGCATGCTTTCCTGCGAGGACTTTTTCCAGAGCGACTGCGCCAACATGTCCGCCTGGCCATGCCTCAAACTCTCCGTGAGGCGCTCCTCGAGGCTGAAAGGGCCGAGCTGGTGCTCACCTCACCACCTAACCAGCAGGTGCCCCCCACAAACTACCCTCAAACCAGAGCCGCAGACTACGACAGGGAGGTGGAGGTCCTGGAGGCATGCCAGCTGCAGCCCTCGGTGCCATGGAGGCGTCCCCGTCGACCGACCGGCCGCTGCTATCGGTGCGATGAGCCTGGCCACGTGGCATGCGACTGCCTGGCGCCCGCCCCGAAGGCCAGAGCAGAACGATGCACGGTGGCGGGCCTTGTCGGGCACCTCAAGGGACTTTACCTGAGCTGCTGTGTTGGGGACCAGCCCTGCCAAGCCCTGGTGGACACGGGGTCCACCATTTCCCTAATACGACCTGGTGTGTTTCCTGGAACATCTGGGCCGCTTGTGATGGGTTGGTCACCCACCGACACCCAGCTGATGACAGTGACGGGGGAGAGAACTGACATGCTGGGGAAGAAACCGTTGCGGATCCGAGTGAAGGATCTGGAGCTGGTGCACGACTTCTGGCTTGCTGACATCCAAGAACAGTGCATCATCGGCCTTGATCTGCTGACCAGCTGGGGGCCTGCGTTGACACCATGAAGCTGGCTATCACTCTTGGCACAGAGACTCTGGCCCTCCAGTGCGGCCAAAAGCAGGTAACCAGAGACTGCAGGCAGACTCGGCTGGTTCAGCACACCACCAACACCGGCTCTGCTCAACCCATCTGTCTGCGCCCACGCCAGCTGCCTCTCTCGAAAGCGGCCGGGAGAGCGGGCCCAGGAGGCACGGGCGTGGCTACTGCTCGGGCCACAGCCGGCGGAGGAGGATGGCTCTCGTTGACCCGCAGCAGCTGAAGCAGGAGCAGGAGGCTGATGCGACGTTGGTTCAGGTGGGGGCCTGGCTGGAGGCAGCACGACGCCCAGGCTGGACAGGGTGTCAGGACAGGGGCCGAAGTGAAGGCCTACTACTCCCAGTACAACAACCTGGAGACCCACAACGGCCTCCTGTACAGGAGATGGCGGGTCCCCGGGCAGGGCAGAGATCTCCTGCAGCTGTTGGTGCCTCGGACGCTGCGGTCACAGGTGCTCGAGCTCGTCCACGGCTTGGTGGGGGCCAGCCACTATGGAAATGCTAAAACTCTCCGCCGTCTCAGGGGACGGTTCTACTGGCCTGGCTGTCGGACGGGATGTGGAACGCGTCATATGCACTGCTGTGACACCTGTACGGCACGGAAGGGCTCCACTCAATGCTTCACTGCCCCCCTACAGCAGCGTCGGGTGGGGCCCCGATGGAGAGAGCGGGAGGAGACATCCTAGGCCCTTTCCCGTCCCTGAGGCAGAGAACCGCGCGTGTTGGTGGCCAGAGACTGCTACAGGAGGCTGAGGGAGCAGCGCCAGGCCCAGGTCAGTGCCGAGTACGACAGAAAAGAGCCTGCGACACCAGGTGCGGAGGGGAGCTTTCGTGCCTGGCGACAAGGTTTGGGTGTACTGCCCGGTTCGCAAGAGAGGGTGTCCCCAGGCTGTGCGGTCACTGGAAAGGGCGGGCGGAGGTCGTGGGGCGGCTAACAGAAGTGGTGTACCGGATCCGCATGCCAGGGCCAGGACGCGTGGCGGTGTTGCACCAGGAGAGGCTCTCACCGTACTGCCCGCCCGCTCCCGCAGCCGCCGGGCAGGGGATGCTGGTGGCACCCCAGGTTCTCATCCAAGTGACTCTTCCCCTGCGGGTCGAGATCGGCCTGCGCGCCGAAGGAAGACACATGGACATTTGCAGGACTTTGTGTTGGGTAATGGGGTTGTCGGGGACGACTGACCCCTTAGGTGGGGGCTATGTAGCGGCCCAGGGCTGTCGGGGATGTTATAGACATTTATGTTCTGTTTTGTAGTTCTGTTTACAGTTATGTTTGTGTATGTTGCCATGGTGACAGGTGGCGCCCTCTCGCTGCGACGAGGTGGCCTTCCGGGGTCAGAGGGCGCCTGTGTTGTTCTGTGTTGCAGCGCTGAGCAGAGGGCTCGCGCCAGTGTTCCTCCTCAAAAAGCTAATAAACGGCTGTGCTCCCTGGCTAGCCTCGCCGAGAGCAAGACCAAACGAAACCTCTGTCTCCTCCGTTTCATGAGCTCGCCACAATATCATACGCCTTTAAAAGGTTTAATTAAGATGTCACCTGCAGGGCCGAGAAGTATGGACCTGTTTACAGGATAAATGTGCTTCACTACGTTTCACTGTGTACGTACTGTCCAGAGGCCACCAAGGTAAACACTCGTCACCTGACTGTTTTCACATCAGTACACATGTGTCATTAATAAAGGGTCTATTTCTGTGAATCTGTGAATTATTGTGATTAGCAGTACCTGTGTATCTCTGCTGTTTCAGTTTAAAATGACTACAGTGCAATAAACCTGTTGTGTGTGAAAGTGCACCCATGAATACTGTTGGCAGAGGTCCCTGCTAATAAACAGTGCCAGCTACTGGCCTTTTAGGACTTGTTCACATTTAACGCCCTCTTCTTCTTTATCAGACTTTAGTGTCATTTTGTTTCTGGTTTCAGGAAATCCTGATGTCCCCAAAGTACCCCAAGGATAAGTTTGCCTATAAAAGACTCTTCTACCTGTTTGGTCAAAGGTGATGTATCACTTCATTGTAGTTATGTCCATACTTTATTACTCATAATGAATAAAACTCGACAGTATTACCATGTTGTGAAACTCTCCTTGCTTCACATCTTAGTGCAGGTTGTTTAATTAGTGTGAATGCTTGTAAAAGCATTCACAGTATTGTTCTTCTAATTAGTGTGAATGCTTGTAAAAGCATTCACAGTATTGTTCTTCTAATCTTTATTATTAGTGTGAATGCTTGTAAAAGCATTCACAGTATTGTTGTTGTAATCTTTATTATTAGTGTGAATGCTTGTAAAAGCATTCACAGTATTGTTCTTCTAATCTTTATTATTAGTGTGAATGCTTGTAAAAGCATTCACAGTATTGTTCTTCTAATCTTTATTAGTGTGAATGCTTGTAAAAGCATTCACAGTATTGTTGTTGTAATCTTTATTATTCTATTTTATTATTATAGATTCCGTGACGTTTTTTTGTACTCTATCTCCTTCAAAACCGTTCAACTTAGAAAAACCATTCAAACACCGTTAGATTCCTCTTCTTTTGGACATGACTGCTTCTACTTTTCTCATTTATAACATTTATATTTTTAAAATTATTCAACTTTTTTCAACAAAAATTTCCCATGTATTTCAATGGGGAGACCCTTCAGATCCTCATTCAACTTACTCATTTTCAAACTGTATCTACTTCAACATACGTTGACATAGAGCTACCATTCAAACTTTAAAACGAAGACAAGACATTCAACTATTCAACTTGTATTTATCTTTTCAATATCTGTTATACTTTTCTTCAGTTCCAGTTTAAGTTTCATGATGTTTTTCAGCCGTTTCAGAGTTTATAATGGGTGTGTATGGGACGGAATGTTGGGGCTAGAGTGAGACAGCTGAACTGCTAGAGTGAGAGGAGCGAAAAAATTAATCTTAAAATATTTTTAAAACTGCTGCTGTGTCCGCAGCGTTTGCTCTACAGGTATGATTTTACCCTCAAAACGTAGCAATCGCTGTCCTCTTTCATCCAATGTGTTTACTATTGTACTAGGTGTTACGGTTCTTTCATAAATCTCACCAAAGCACAGCCTCCTCCTCCAACTCCTCCATAGACTCTAATGTTAAAATGGCTCAGAAGGTTCGTTTGAAAATCAGAAGAGCATGGTGTTTTTACACTGTTACCACGTCCATATAATAAACTCCACAGGCATGAAAACTGAGAATTAGGTAGACTGGACATTGCTGCCGCTAACGGTGAAAGAATTTCGTCAATAGGACCTGTACTTTTCATTTGGGAACGATTTGTTTCGCCTGACTTTTCTGTTCATTTTAAGCAGCAAAAGTGAGGTGCATGTCTGTGTGCGTGTGTACTGAGCCATTGGGTGCAGTCACTATAGCAACCAGGCTCACACCTGCCTGCCTAACGAGCTCTGTCTCTCACTGTGCCAAGATTCATCTTAAACACTTCTCTTTCAACTGCTGCTGTGTCCACAGTGTTTGCTCTACAGCCATCATTTTACCCTCAAAACGTCGCCATCGTTCTTCTCTTTCCAACACCATGTCTTTCAAAGCTCAGACATTTAAACTTTTTAAACTGTGTGAATTCAAGTGGAGGGATCACATTTTAGTCATTCAGTGATTCAAAGAATATGAACTTTTAATATTCATTCAGATGTTATCTGACTCTAAATTGTCTTTTCTCATTTCTTATTTTTTCTAATTTACAATTAAAACATTTTCAGCTATTTTCCAACTTCTTCTCTGTGCTTGTCAGCTTTTAGCAGTTCAGCTTTTTTGTTTGCAGGTGCAAATTTCTGTATTTGTCATCTCATTCAACATTTTTAACTTAAAATTCAGCAATTAATGTATTTCAGTGAATACATTCAGATTCAAGCATTCACACTGCAGTTTCTTCAGAAAATGCACTTTCTAGTTATTAGTGTGAATGCTTGTAAAAGCATTCACAGTATTGTTGTTGTAATCTTTATTATTATTATTAGTGTGAATGCTTGTAAAAGCATTCACAGTATTGTTCTTCTAATCTTTATTATTATTATTATTATTATATTTTATTATATATTCCGTACGTTTTTTGTAGTCTATCTCCTTCAAAACCGTTCAACTTAGAAAAACCATTCAAACACCGTTAGATTCCACTTCTTTAGGACATGACTGCTTCTATTTTTCTCATTTATAACATTTATATTTTTAATTTTATTCAACTTTTTCAACAAAAATTTCCCATGTATTTCAATGGGGAGACCCTTCAAATCCTCATTCAACTCACTCCTCTTTAAACTGTATCTACTTCAACATACGTTGACATAGAGCCACCATTCAAACTTTAAAACGAAGACAAGACATTCAACTATTCAACTTGTATTTATCTTTTCAATATCTGTTATACTTTTCTTCAGTTCCAGTTTAAGTTTCATGATGTTTTTCAGCCGTTTCAGAGTTTATAATGGGTGTGTATGGGACGGAATGTTGGGGCTAGAGTGAGAAAGCTCAACTGCTAGAGTGAGAGGAGCGAAAAAATTAATCTTAAAATATTTTTAAAACTGCTGCTGTGTCCACAGCGTTTGATCTACAGGTATGATTTTACCCTCAAAACGTAGCCATCGCTGTCCTCTTTCATCCAATGTGTTTACTATTGTACTAGGTGTTATGGTTCTTTCATAAATGTCACCAAAGCACAGCCTCCTCCTCCAACTCCTCCATAGACTCCAATGTTAAAGTGGCTCAGAAAGTTCCTTTGAAAATCAGAAGAGCAGGCTGTCTTTACACTGTCACCACATCCATATAATAAACTCCACAGGCATGAAAACTGAGAATTAGGTAGACTAGACATTGCTGCCGCTCACGGTGAAAGAATTTTGTCAATACGACATGTACTTTTCATTTGGGAAGGATTTGTTTCGGCCTGACTTTTCTGTTCATTTTAAGCAGCAAAAGTGAGGTGCATGTCTCTGTGCGTGTGTATGGAGCCCTGGCTCAGTCACTATAGCAACCAGGCTCACACCTGCCTGCCTAACGAGCTCTCTCTCACTCTGCCAAGATTCATCTTGAACACTTCTCTTTCAACAGCTGCTGTGTCCACAGTGTTTGCTCTACAGCCATCATTTTACCCTCAAAACGAAGCCATCGTTCTTCTCTTTCCAACAGCGTGTCTTTCAAAGCTCAGATATGTAAAGTTTTTAAACTGTGTGGATCCAAGTGGAGGGATCACATTTTAGTCATTCAGTGATTCAAAGAATATGAACTTTTAATATTCATTCAGATGTTTTCTGACTCTAAATAGTCTTTTGTCATTTCTTATGTTTTTCTAATTTACATTTAAAACATTTTCAGCTCTTTTCCAACTTCTTCTCTGTGGTTGTCAGCTTTTAGCAGTTCAGCTTTTTTGTTTTCAGGTGAAAATTTCTGTATTTTTCATCTCATTCAACATTTTTAACTTAAAATTCAGCAATTAATTCATTTCAGTGCATACATTCAGATTCAAGCATTCACACTGCAGTTTCTTCAGAAAATGCATTTTCTAGTTATTATTATATTTTATTATATATTCCGTACGTTTTTTGTAGTCTATCTCCTTCAAAACCGTTCAACTTAGAAAAACCATTCAAACACCGTTAGATTCCACTTCTTTAGGACATGACTGCTTCTATTTTTCTCATTTATAACATTTATATTTTTAATTTTATTCAACTTTTTCAACAAAAATTTCCCATGTATTTCAATGGGAGACCCTTCAAATCCTCATTCAACTCACTCCTCTTTAAACTGTATCTACTTCAACATACGTTGACATAGAGCCACCATTCAAACTTTAAAACGAAGACAAGACATTCAACTATTCAACTTGTATTTATCTTTTCAATATCTGTTATACTTTTCTTCAGTTCCAGTTTAAGTTTCATGATGTTTTTTCAGCCGTTTCAGAGTTTATAATGGGTGTGTATGGGACGGAATGTTGGGGCTAGAGTGAGAAAGCTGAACTGCTAGAGTGAGAGGAGCGAAAAAATTAATCTTAAAATCTTTTTTAAAACTGCTGCTGTGTCCACAGCGTTTGATCTACAGGTATGATTTTACCCTCAAAACGTAGCCATCGCTGTCCTCTTTCATCCAATGTGTTTACTATTGTACTAGGTGTTATGGTTCTTTCATAAATGTCACCAAAGCACAGCCTCCTCCTCCAACTCCTCCATAGACTCCAATGTTAAAGTGGCTCAGAAAGTTCCTTTGAAAATCAGAAGAGCAGGCTGTCTTTACACTGTCACCACATCCATATAATAAACTCCACAGGCATGAAAACTGAGAATTAGGTAGACTAGACATTGCTGCCGCTCACGGTGAAAGAATTTTGTCAATACGACATGTACTTTTCATTTGGGAAGGATTTGTTTCGGCCTGACTTTTCTGTTCATTTTAAGCAGCAAAAGTGAGGTGCATGTCTGTGTGCGTGTGTATGGAGCCCTGGCTCAGTCACTATAGCAACCAGGCTCACACCTGCCTGCCTAACGAGCTCTCTCTCACTCTGCCAAGATTCATCTTGAACACTTCTCTTTCAACAGCTGCTGTGTCCACAGTGTTTGCTCTACAGCCATCATTTACCCTCAAAACGAAGCCATCGTTCTTCTCTTTCCAACAGCGTGTCTTTCAAAGCTCAGATATGTAAAGTTTTTAAACTGTGTGGATCCAAGTGGAGGGATCACATTTTAGTCATTCAGTGATTCAAAGAATATGAACTTTTAATATTCATTCAGATGTTTTCTGACTCTAAATAGTCTTGTGTCATTTCTTATGTTTTTCTAATTTACATTTAAAACATTTTCAGCTCTTTTCCAACTTCTTCTCTGTGGTTGTCAGCTTTTAGCAGTTCAGCTTTTTGTTTTCAGGTACAAATTTCTGTATTTTTCATCTCATTCAACATTTTAACTTAAAATTCAGCAATTAATTCATTTCAGTGCATACATTCAGATTCAAGCATTCACACTGCAGTTTCTTCAGAAAATGCATTTTCTAGTTATTGTGTGGATGCCCTAAAAGGGCTTCCACACTATTGAGTTCCTGTTTCTCTTTATTCTTTATTTTTCTTTTTCAAGTTGCTTCCGACGTTTTTGGACTTTATCTACTCCCTCAGTTTTCAGCCGATTTTCTCCGTTCAAACTCTATACTGTTCTGCTCTTTCTGGAGATGGGTGCTATGACTTTTGGTGTTTATTACTGTTATACTTTTTAAAATATTACACTTTTTCCTTTAATTTGTCCCATTGAAATGAATGGGAAACTTCCACAATTCTGCTAAAACTTGCTTGTTTTTGAAACTTATCTACTTTGTCATACTTTCACCTAGAAACTCCATTCAAACTTTAAAATGTTCTCAGATTATTGGGCTATTTCTGTGTGATTCAGCTGTTTCAGATCTTCTACCGTTTTAATTTTATGCCTCTTTAAGTTTTCAGTTGCAAAATTGTGATTTTTCAGAAAATACATGCGTTGCTATGGTTGCTATGCAATTAACTCAGAGTGAGGGCTGGTCTGTTCGGAATTTTCTCTTCATGTCTGAACAACTTCTTGCTACTCGCTCAATTTCCACTCAACCCCACAAATTATACATCAAAACGTAGGTATTTTTGCTGGCTTTCAGAAAATGTCACTATCGTTCTTGTGGGATTTACAGATTTTTGCAAATCTCCTCAGAGCAACACAAGGTCTTAAAACTCTCCATAGAAAGTCAATGGAGAGCTTGTTCAAAATCACCGCTGAATTTTTCTAATGAGAGGCATTTTCAAATCGTCATATCTCCTTAACGAAACAAAGTTGAGACATGACGCTTGTGCCAATATATCTTCAGACTCTCCTGATGCTCACAATTCAAGAGTATTTTCCTCACCTATTACCGTTTGGCCATGAATTACATTTGTTTGAGGATAGGAAATTTGTCTCTCACTCAGATCTCTTCAGATTTCAAACTGTGGAAATGAGGCACTTTTTTCTCTCGTCATATCTTTTTGATGGATTTCAACAGAGCCCTGAAAATTTCCATGACTGTTCACCAAAGCCTGCTGTTTCTTATGGTGAAAGAATGATTTTGAGGCTCCATAGAGATCTAGAGTTACACAACGTTGTTTGAGGGCAAGTCAAGGCAGTTTTGCTTCGCCTCTTCTCAGTTGCAGTGTGTTACAAGTCATATAGCTTTAATAATTTATATTTTATCTCTGAATTATGAAGACCTGGAGATTTCCCATCTCTTCTGAACAAAACGGTGTCAGAATGAGCGTTCTAGCCCCTACGGTTAGGAAATTATGGCCATTTGTTCGAGGGGAATCCTGAATGTGAGAAATACACTAAAGAAAACTCAGAGCTCTCTCTGTGTCTGTGTGTGTAAGTGCTGATTACAGCAGGTGCAGCTAATTTAGCTGACCTAGATATACCAAGCCCAGACTCTTAACATCCACTGTTCCCTTTGCGCTCTGTGTATGTGTGTGTGTATCAGTATTTCTCCCATGTTAAAGTATTACTCCTCCATAATAGTATTTCTGCTAAATCAAAGTACTTCTACTACATCTTAGTACTTCTGCTCAATCATAGTAATTCTGGGAAATCATAGTATTTATCCCAAATCATAGTATTTATGCAAAATTACAGTATTTCTGCTAAAAGCAGAAATAGTACCTTTAGCAGAAATTTCTGTCAAAAGATATTATTTATGTTAAAACATACTATTTCTGCTAAATCATAGTATTTGTGCCAAATCATAGTATTTGTAATTTGCGCCAAATCATGGTATTTTTTTGCCAAATCATGTTATTTCTGCCCAATTAAAATTTCTGTTATGTTATAGTATTACTACTAAGTCGTAGAATTTCTGTTATGTTATAGTATATCTGCTGATTATAGTATATGTGCCAAATCATAGTATTTATAGCAAATCATAGTATTTGTGCCCAAACATAGTATTTCTTGCCAAATTGTAGTATTTGTGCAAAACATACTATGTCTGCAAAATCATAGTATATCTGTTATGTTATAGTATTACTACTAAGGCATAGTATTTCTACCAAATCAAAGTATTCCTTCAAAATCATAGTATTACTGCAATTTCATAGTATTTGAGTGAAATCGTAGTATCTGTGCAAAAACATACTATGTCTGCTAAATCACAGTATATCTGTTATGTTAAAGTATTAGTACTAAGTCACAGTATTTCTGCCAATTCGTAGTATTTGTACTAAATCATGGTACTTGTGCCAAATCATAGTATTTTTGCAAATCATAGTATTCGAACCAAAACATAGTAGTATTTGTGCGAAGTAATAGTATTTCTTCTAAATCATAGTATTTCACTCAAATCTCAGTAGTTGTGCTGAAACGCAGTATTATTGCCAAATCATAGTATTTGTACTGAAACATAGTATTTGTGCCAATAAGAGTATTTCTACTAAATCATAGGACTTGTGCCAATTCATAGTATTTCTGCCACATTGTGCTAGTTGTGCAAAAACATAGACTGTCTGCAAAATCATAGTATATCTATTATGTTATAGTATTACTACTAAGTCGTAGACTCTCTATTTTGTTAAATTATATCTGCTGAATACAGTATATGTGCCAAACCATAGTATTTATAGCAAACCATAGTATTTGTGCTAAAACATAGTATTTCTGCCAAATTGTAGTATTTGTGCAAAAACATAGAATGTCTGCAAAATCACAGTATATCTGTTATGTTGTAGTATTACTACTAAGGCATAGTATTTCTACCAAATCATAGTATTCCTTCAAAATCATAGTATTACTGCAGTTTCATAGTATTTGAGCAAAATCGTAGTATTTGTGCAAAAACATACTATGTCTGCAAAATCACAGTGTATCTGCTATGTTATAGTATTACTACTAAGGCATAGTATTTCTACCAAATCATAGTATTCCTTCAAAATCATAGTATTACTGCAATTTCATAGTATTTGAGCGAAATCGTAGTATTTGTACTAAATCATGGTACTTGTGTCAAATCATAGTATTTTTGCAAATCATATTATTTGAACCAAAACATTGTATTTGTACGAAGTCATAGTATTTCTTCTAAATCATAGTATTTCACCCAAATCTCAGTAGTTGTGCTAAAACCCAGTATTATTGCCAAATTGTAATATTTGTACTGAAACATAGTATTTCTGCCAATCTGAGTATTTGTACTAAATCATAGTACTTGTGCCAAATCATAGTATTTCTGCCATATTGTGCTAGTTGTGCAAAAACATATACTATGATTTTGCAGAGTCTGTCTATTATGTTATAGTATTACTACTAAGTCGTAGACTTTCTGTTTTGTTATAGTATATCTGCTGAATATAGTATATGTGCCAAATCATAGTATTTGTGCTGAAACATAGTATACTGCCACATTATAGTATTTGTGTAAAACCAGAATGTCTGCAAAATCATCATATATCTGTGATGTTATAGTATTACTACTAAGGCATAGTATTTCTGCAAAATCATAGTATTTTTGCAGAAACATAGTACTCTGGTAAATCATAGTATTTCTACTAAATAATAGTATTTCTGCCAGATCATATTATTTGTTTCAAATCATAGCATTCGAACCAAATCATAGTATTTGTGCCAAAATATTGTATTTGTACAAAGTCATAATATTTCTTCTAAATCATAGTATTTCAATCAAATCTCAGGAGTTGTGCTAAAACGCAGTATTATTGCCAAATCATTGTATTTGTACCCAAACATATCAGTTCAACTTATTTAACTCTTCTCAACAGCCCAACACCTCTTCTTCACCCCGTTTCAGCAGAATTGTGAGTGTTTTCACCCCTTTTCAGCACAAATCCCAGCTTTTTCAGGTGTTTTCAACAGAAATCTCTTTTTAGCAGACATTCTGCTGATTCACCTGTTTTCAGTGCAACGTTCTACTTCTTTACCTCTTTTCAGTAGAAATTCTGCTGATTCACCTATTTTAAGCAGAATTTTCAGCCTTTCACCTCTTATCAATACAAATCTCAGTATCTTCTGCTCATTTCAGAGGAAACCTTTTCACCTCTCCTCTTTTCAGTAGAAATTTGAACTTCTGTACCCCTTTGAAGCAGAATCTTTGCCTTTTCACCTCTTTTCAGCAAAAGTTTCTGTTTTTTCACTTGTTTTCAACATAATTTTTCAGTTTCTTTACTGCCATACAATTTTTGCAGCAGACAGCTTCAGCGTTCCGGCATCCACACAGCATTTTCGCAGGAAATGCAAATTTTTCTAGTTATATTTTATTATATATTCCGTACGTTTTTTGTACTGTATCTCCTTCAAAACCGTTCAACTTAGAAAAACCATTCAAACATCGTTAGATTCCACTTCTTTTGGACATGACTGCTTCTATTTTTCTCATTTATAACATTTATATTTTTAATTTTATTCAACTTTTTCAACAAAAATTTCCCATGTATTTCAATGGGAGACCCTTCAAATCCTCATTCAACTTACTCATTTTCAAACTGTATCTACTTCCACATACGTTGACATAGAGCCACCATTCAAACTTTAAAACGAAGACAAGACATTCAACTATTCAACTTGTATTTATCTTTTCAATATCTGTTATACTTTTCTTCAGTTCCAGTTTAAGTTTCATGATGTTTTTTCAGCCGTTTCAGAGTTTATAATGGGTGTGTATGGGACGGAATGTTGGGGCTAGAGTGAGACAGCTCAACTGCTAGAGTGAGAGGAGCAAAAAATTAATCTTAAAATATTTTTAAAACTGCTGCTGTGTCCGCAGCGTTTGCTCTACAGGTCTGATTTTACCCTCAAAACGTAGCCATCGCTGTCCTCTTTCATCCAATGTGTTTACTATTGTCCTAGGTGTTATGGTTCTTTCATAAATGTCACCAAAGCACAGACTCCTCCTCCAAGTCCTCCATAGACTCCAATGTTAAAATGGCTCAGAAAGTTCCTTTGAAAATCAGAAGAGCAGGCTGTCTTTACACTGTCACCACGTCCATATAATAAACTCCACAAGCATGAAAACTGAGAATTAGGTAGACTAGACATTGCTGTCGCTCACGGTGAAAGAATTTTGTCAATACGACATGTACTTTTCATTTGGGAAGGATTTGTTTGGGGCTGACTTTTCTGTTCATTTTAAGCAGCAAAAGTGAGGTGCATGTCTGTGTGCGTGTGTATGGAGCCCCTGGCTCAGTCACTATAGCAACCAGGCTCATACCTGCCTGCCTAACGAGCTCTCTCTCACTCTGCCAAGATTCATCTTGAACACTTCTCTTTCAACTGCTCCTGTGTCCACAGTGTTTGCTCTACAGCCATCATTTTACCCTCAAAACGAAGCCATCGTTCTTCTCTTTCCAACAGCGTGTCTTTCAAAGCTCAGAAATGTAAACCTTTTAAACTGTGTGGATCCAAGTGGAGGGATCATATTTTAGTCATTCAGTGATTCAAAGAATATGAACTTTTAATATTCATTCAGATGTTTTCTGACTCTAAATAGTCTTTTCTCATTACTCAGGTTTTTCTAATTTACATTTAAAACATTTTCAGCTATTTTCCAACTTCTTCTCTGTGCTTGTCAGCTTTTAGCAGTTCAGCACTTTTGTTTTCAGGTGCAAATTTCTGTATTTTTCATCTCATTCAAAATTTTTAACTAAAAATTCAGCAATTAATTCATTTCAGTGCATACATTGAGATTCAAGCATTCACACTGCAGTTTCTTCAGAAAATGCACTTTCTAGTTATATTTTATTATAGATTCCGTACGTTTTTTGTACTCTATCTCCTTCAAAACCGTTCAACTTAGAAAAACCATTCAAACACCATTAGATTCCTCTTCTTTAGGACATGACTGCTTCTATTTTTCTCATTTATAACATTTATATTTTTAATTTTATTCAACTTTTTTCAACAAAAATTTCCCATGTATTTCAATGGAGAGACCCTTCAAATTCTCATTCAACTCACTCCTCTTTAAACTGTATCTACTTCAACATACGTTGACATAGAGCTACCATTCAAACTTTAAAACGAAGACAAGACATTCAACTATTCAACTTGTATTTATCTTTGCAATATCTGTTATACTTTTCTTCAGTTCCAGTTTAAGTTTCATGATGTTTTTCAGCCGTTTCAGAGTTTATAATGGGTGTGTATGGGACGGAATGTTGGGGCTAGAGTGAGACAGCTGAACTGCTAGAGTGAGAGGAGCGAAAAAATTAATCTTAAAATCTTTTTAAAACTGCTGCTGTGTCCACAGCGTTTGATCTACAGGTATGATTTTACCCTCAAAACGTAGCCATCGCTGTCCTCTTTCATCCAATGTGTTTACTATTGTACTAGGTGTTATGGTTCTTTCATAAATGTCACCAAAGCACAGCCTCCTCCTCCAACTCCTCCATAGACTCCAATGTTAAAGTGGCTCAGAAAGTTCCTTTGAAAATCAGAAGAGCAGGCTGTCTTTACACTGTCACCACGTCCATATAATAAACTCCACAGGCATGAAAACTGAGAATTAGGTAGACTAGACATTGCTGCCGCTCACGGTGAAAGAATTTTGTCAATACGACATGTACTTTTCATTTGGGAAGGATTTGTTTGGGGCTGACTTTTCTGTTCATTTTAAGCAGCAAAAGTGAGGTGCATGTCTGTGTGCGTGTGTATGGAGCCCCTGGCTCAGTCACTATAGCAACCAGGCTCACACCTGCCTGCCTAACGAGCTCTCTCTCACTCTGCCAAGATTCATCTTGAACACTTCTCTTTCAACAGCTGCTGTGTCCACAGTGTTTGCTCTACAGCCATCATTTTACCCTCAAAATGAAGCCATCGTTCTTCTCTTTCCAACAGCGTGTCTTTCAAAGCTCAGAGATGTAAACCTTTAAAACTGTGTGGATCCAAGTGAAGGGACCGTATTTTAGTCATTCAGTGATTCAAAGAATATGAACTTTTAATATTCATTCAGATGTTTTCTGACTCTAAATAGTCTTTTCTCATTTTTTAGGTTTTCTAATTTACATTTAAAACATTTTCAGCTGTTTTCTAACTTCTTCTCTGTGGATGGCAGCTTTTAGCAGTTCAGCTTTTTGTTTTCAGGTGAAAATTTCTGTATTTTTCATCTCATTCAACATTTTTAACTTAAAATTCAGCAATTAATTCATTTCAGCGCATATATTCAGATTCAAGCATTCACACTGCAGTTTCTTCAGAAAATGCACTTTCTAGTTAGTGTGAATGCTTGTAAAAGCATTCACAGTATTGTTCTTCTAATCTTTATTATTATTAGTGTGAATGCTTGTAAAAGCATTCACAGTATTGTTCTTCTAATCTTTATTAGTGTGAATGCTTGTAAAAGCATTCACAGTATTGTTCTTCTAATCTTTATTATTATTATATTTTATTATAGATTCCGTGACGTTTTTGTACTCTATCTCCTTCAAAACCGTTCAACTTAGAAAAACCATTCAAACACCGTTAGATTCCTCTTCTTTTGGACATGACTGCTTCTACTTTTCTCATTTATAACATTTATATTTTTAAAATTATTCAACTTTTTTCAACAAAAATTTCCCATGTATTTCAATGGGAGACCCTTCAAATCCTCATTCAACTTACTCATTTTCAAACTGTATCTACTTCAACATACGTTGACATAGAGCTACCATTCAAACTTTAAAACGAAGACAAGACATTCAACTATTCAACTTGTATTTATCTTTTCAATATCTGTTATACTTTTCTTCAGTTCCAGTTTAAGTTTCATGATGTTTTTTCAGCCGTTTCAGAGTTTATAATGGGTGTGTATGGGACGGAATGTTGGGGCTAGAGTGAGACAGCTGAACTGCTAGAGTGAGAGGAGCGAAAAAATTAATCTTAAAATCTTTTTAAAACTGCTGCTGTGTCCGCAGCGTTTGCTCTACAGGTATGATTTTACCCTCAAAACGTAGCCATCGCTGTCCTCTTTCATCCAATGTGTTTACTATTGTACTAGGTGTTATGGTTCTTTCATAAATGTCACCAATGCACAGCCTCCTCCTCCAACTCCTCCATAGACTCTAATGTTAAAATGGCTCAGAAGGTTCGTTTGAAAATCAGAAGAGCATGGTGTTTTTACACTGTCACCACGTCCATATAATAAACTCCACAGGCATGAAAACTGAGAATTAGGTAGACTGGACATTGCTGCCGCTCACGGTGAAAGAATTTCGTCAATAGGACCTGTACTTTTCATTTGGGAGCGATTTGTTTCGGCCTGACTTTTCTGTTCATTTTAAGCAGCAAAAGTGAGGTGCATGTCTGTGTGCGTGTGTACTGAGCCATTGGGTGCAGTTACTATAGCAACCAGGCTCACACCTGCCTGCCTAACGAGCTCTGTCTCTCACTGTGCCAAGATTCATCTTAAACACTTCTCTTTCAACTGCTGCTGTGTCCACAGTGTTTGCTCTACAGCCATCATTTTACCCTCAAAACGTCGCCATCGATGTTCTCTTTCCAACAGCATGTCTTTCAAAGCTCAGAAATATAAACTTTTTAAACTGTGTGGATCCAAGTGGAGGGATCACACATTTCAGTCATTCAGTGATTCAAAGAATATGAACTTTTAATATTCATTCAGATGTTTTCTGACTCTAAATTTTCTTTTCTCATTACTTAGGTTTTTCTAATTTACATTTAAAACATTTTCAGCTCTTTTCCAACTTCTTCTGTGTGGATTTCAGCTTTTAGCAGTTCAGCACTTTTGTTTTCAGGTAAAATTTCTGTATTTTTCATCTCATTCAAAATTCTAACTTAAATTCAGCAATTAATTCATTTCAGTGCATACATTCAGATTCAAGCATTCACACTGCAGTTTCTTCAGAAAATGCACTTTCTAGTTATTATTATTATATTTTATTATATATTCCGTACGTTTTTTGTAGTCTATCTCCTTCAAAACCGTTCAACTTAGAAAAACCATTCAAACACTGTTAGATTCCTCTTCTTTTGGACACGACTGCTTCTATTTTTCTCATTTTTAACATTTATATTTTTAATTTTATTCAACTTTTTCAACAAAAATTTCCCATGTGTTTCAATGGGAGACCCTTCAAATTCTCCTTCAACTTACTCATTTTCAAACTGTATCTACTTCCATATACATTGACATAGAGCCACCATTCAAACTTTAAAACGAAGACAAGACATTCAACTATTCAACTTGTATTTATCTTTTCAATATCTGTTATACTTTTCTTCAGTTCCAGTTTAAGTTTCATGATGTTTTTCACCCATTTCAGAGTTTATAATGGGTGTGTATGGGACGGAATGTTGGGGCTAGAGTGAGACAGCTCAACTGCTAGAGTGAGAGGAGCAAAAAAAATAAATCTTAAAATATTTTTAAAACTGCTGCTGTGTCCACGGTGTTTGGTCTACAGGTATGATTTTACCCTCAAAACGTAGCCATCGCTGTCCTCTTTCATCCAATGTGTTTACTATTGTCCTAGGTGTTATGGTTCTTTCATAAATGTCACCAAAGCACAGCCTCCTCCCTCCAACTCCTCCATAGACTCTAATGTTAAAATGGCTCAGAAGGTTCGTTTGAAAATCAGAAGAGCATGGTGTTTTTACACTGTCACCACGTCCATATAATAAACTCCACAGGCATGAAAACTGAGAATTAGGTAGACTGGACATTGCTGCCACTCACGGTGAAAGAATTTCGTCAATAGGACCTGTACTTTTCATTTGGGAAGGATTTGTTTGGGCCTGACTTTTCTGTTCATTTTAAGCAGCAAAAGTGAGGTGCATGTCTGTGCGTGTGTATGGAGCCATTGGGTGCAGTCACTATAGCAACCAGGCTCACACCTGCCTGCCTAATGAGCTCTCTCTCTCTCACTGTGCCAAGATTCATCTTAAACACTTCTCTTTCAACTGCTGCTGTGTCCACAGTGTTTGCTCTACAGACATCATTTTACCCTCAAAACGTCGCCATCATTCTTCTCTTTCCAACAGCTTGTCTTTCAAAGCTCAGAGATGTAAAGCTTTAAAACTGTGTGGATCCAAGTGGAGGGATCACATTTTAGTCATTCAGTGATTCAAAGAATATGAACTTTTAATATTCATTCAGATGTTTTCTGACTCTAAATTTTCTTTTCTCATTACTTAGGTTTTTCTAATTTACATTTAAAACATTTTCAGCTCTTTTCCAACTTCTTCTCTGTGCTTGTCAGCTTTTAGCAGTTCAGCACTTTTGTTTTCAGGTGCAAATTTCTGTATTTTTCATCTCATTCAAAATTCCTAACTTAAATTCAGCAATTAATTCATTTCAGTGCATACATTCAGATTCAAGCATTCACACTGCAGTTTCTTCAGAAAATGCACTTTCTAGTTATATTTTATTCTTCCGTACGTTTTTTGTACTGTATCTCCTTCAAAACCGTTCAACTTAGAAAAACCATTCAAACACCATTAGATTCCTCTTCTTTTGGACATGACTGCTTCTATTTTTCTCATTTTTAACATTTGTATTTTTAATTTTATTTAACTTTTTCAACAAAAATTCCCATGTATTTCAATGGGAGACCCTTCAAATCCTCATTCAACTTATTCATTTTTAAACTGTATCTACTTCCACATACGTTGACATAGAGCCACCATTCAAACTTTAAAACGAAGACAAAACATTCAACTATTCAATTTGTATTTATCTTTTCAATATCTATTATACTTTTCTTCAGTTCCAGTTTAAGTTTCATGATGTTTTTTCACCCATTTCAGAGTTTATAATGGGTGTGTATGGGACGGAATGTTGGAGCTAGAGTGAGACAGCTCAACTGCTAGAGTGAGAGGAGCAAAAAAATTAATCTTAAAATATTTTTTAAAACTGCTGCTGTGTCCACGGTGTTTGGTCTACAGGTATGATTTTACCCTCAAAACGTAGCCATTGCTGTCCTCTTTCATCCAATGTGTTTACTATTGTCCTAGGTGTTATGGTTCTTTCATAAATGTCACCAAAGCACAGCCTCCTCCTCCAACTCCTCCATAGACTCTAATGTTAAAATGGCTCAGAAGGTTCGTTTGAAAATCAGAAGAGCATGGTGTTTTACACTGTCACCACGTCCATATATAATAAACTCCTCAGGCATGAAAACTGAGAATTAGGTAGACTGGACATTGCTGCCGCTCACGGTGAAAGAATTTCGTCAATAGGACCTGTACTTTTCATTTGGGAAGGATTTGTTTGGGCCTGACTTTTCTGTTCATTTTAAGCAGCAAAAGTGAGGTGCATGTCTGTGCGTGTGTATGGAGCCATTGGGTGCAGTCACTATAGCAACCAGGCTCACACCTGCCTGCCTAATGAGCTCTCTCTCTCTCACTGTGCCAAGATTCATCTTAAACACTTCTCTTTCAACTGCTGTTGTGTCCACAGTGTTTGCTCTACAGACATCATTTTACCCTCAAAACGTCGCCATCGTTCTTCTCTTTCCAACACTGTGTCTTTCAAAGCTCAGAGATGTAAAGTTTTTAAACTGTGTGGATCCAAGTGGAGGGATCACATTTTAGTCATTCAGTGATTCAAAGAATATGAACTTTTAATATTCATTCATATGTTTTCTGACTCTAAATAGCACCAATAGCCCAACACTCTCAAGGAAACGAAAGACAACGCAGAAAATTTCACACCTTGCTTTCAAAAACCCACACCCCTCAGTCTGAACCCACACAACTCAGAGAAGAAAACACACCTGAAGACGGTCGGGAGAAATGGGTAAAGAACTTTTCAGACCGGAATCTCACTGAATCTGAAAAGAGGGTTTTAGCCAAAGGACTCAATTTCGCCATTTCTCCGCAACAGTTGCCCATAGTGGACCTCATCACAGCCACAGAAACCGCCATACGGATTAATAAATTATCACAGACAGAAGCAAAGCAAATCAGGATGAAAGTGTCAGCCACCCTCTCCAGTGCGAAAGTCCCTCCGTCTAACCTTACACTACAAGAAAAGAAGGCCGTCGCTTCCCTGAGCAAAGACCACAACATCACTATATTACCAGCGGATAAGGGAAGGTGCACCGTGGTCCTAAACACAACAGATTACCACACAAAGATCACTACTCTCCTCAGTGACAACAACACCTACTGAAGCTTTAAAGCGAGACCCCACAAGCAGCTACAAGAAGAAAGTTATAGCTTGCCTTCAAAACCTTGAAAAGGACAAAACCATTGACCGCATTACATATCACCGCCTTTATCTAGGGGATGCCATACCCTGCATTTATGGACTTCCTAAAATCCACAAGGAAGGGGTCCCACTCAGACCCATAGTCAGTAGCATAAACTCAGCTACTTACAACATTGCGAAACACCTTGCTACCATCCTTGCACCTCTCGTGGGGAACACCCACACCACATCAAGAACTCCACCGACTTCACCGACAAGGTCCAGAAACTTACCCTGGATCCAGATGAAACCATGGTGTCCTTTGATGTAGTCTCCTCTTCACTTGCATACCCACCACGGAAGCAGTGGAGACTGTCAGAAAACAACTACAAGAAGACAGCTCCTTGGAAGACAGGACCAACTTCACACCCGATCAGATCTGCACACTGTTAGACCTCTGCCTTACCACAACATACTTCAAATACAACGAAGGCTTCTACAGACAAAAACATGGCTGTGCCATGGGCTCCCCTGTGTCACCTATTGTAGCCAACCTTTACATGGAGGAAGTGGAAAGGAAGGCTCTTGGCTCTTTCAAAGGAAGAGCACCCAGCCACTGGTACAGATATGTAGATGACACCTGGGTCAAAATCATGACACAAGAAGTGGAATCCTTCACTGCGCACATTAACGCCGTGGATAAAAACATCAAGTTCACCAGGGAAGACACAAAGGATAACTGTTTGCCTTTCCTGGACTGCGCCGTGCACATTGAAGAGAATGGCAACCTCAACATCGAAGTTTACCGGAAGCCCACACACACGGACCAGTACCTCCTCTTTGACTCCCATCACTCTCTGGAACACAAACTTGGAGTAATTAGGACCCTACACCACCGGGCAGAACAGGTTCCCTCTAAGCCTGAGGGAAAAAAGAAGGAACACACACATGTAAAGGAAGCACTCAAAATGCGGTTATCCTAACTGGGCGTTCATAAAGTCAGCAAAGAGGCACAGAAAAGAAGATCAGACACCAGCGAGGGAGGATAAGAAAGACAGACGCAACAACGTTGTCATCCCCTATGTAGCCGGTGTATCAGAGAAACTCAGGAGAGTTTTCTCCAAGCACGACATCCCAGTGTACTTCAGACCCAGCAACACACTCAGACAGAAACTGGTTCACCCGAAAGACAAAACTCCAAAACACAGACTTAACAACGTGGTGTATGCTGTACAGTGCAGTGAGGAATGCCCAGACCTCTACATTGGAGAGACCAAACAGCCACTCCACAAGCGCATGGCACAACATAGAAGAGCCACCTCCACAGGACAAGACTCAGCAGTCCATCTGCATCTTAAGGATAAAGGTCACTCTTTCGAGGATGCCAACGTTCACATTTTGGACAGAGAGGACAGATGGTTTGAAAGAGGAGTGAAAGAGGCCATCTATGTCCACTGTGAGCGACCATCTTTGAACAGAGGTGGCGGTTTACGACACCAACTGTCTGCCATCTATAATCCAGTTTTGAGTTCCCTCCCAGACGCCTTAACGCCCACTCACATCCTGGGCCATCTGACCTCAGGAATTCACATGACAAGGTGCGGCCAGGTTTCACAATGAGCTCACCCGAAACCCTGGCTGATTAGGTACCACACCCGCTTTCACACCTTGGCTGAACTGAAGAAGCTTCTTGGATGAGAGGTGAAACGTCTTCAAGCAACTCAAAGAAGTCCAGACGCTTTTCTTTGCAAACTCCTTTGACTACGATGACCTGGATGACTGAGAACCTTCACAGACACGACTCTAAATAGTCTTTTCTTATTTCTTAGGTTTTTCTAGTTTACATTTAAAACATTTTCAGCTCTTTTCCAACTTCTGTGTGGATGTCAGCTTTTAGCAGTTCAGCACTTTTGTTTTCAGGTGCAAATTTCTGTATTTTTCATCTCATTCAACATTTTTAACTTAAAATTCAGCAATTAATTCATTTCAGTGCATACATTCAGATTCAAGCATTCACACTGCAGTTTCTTCAGAAAATGCACTTTCTAGTTATTATTATATATTCCGTACGTTTTTTGTACTGTATCTCCTTCAAAACCGTTCAACTTAGAAAAACCATTCAAACACCGTTAGATTCCTCTTCTTTTGGACATGACTGCTTCTACTTTTCTCATTTTTAACATTTATATTTTTAATTTTATTCAACTTTTTCAACAAAAATTTCCCATGTATTTCAATGGGGAGACCCTTCAAATCCTCATTCAACTTACTCATTTTCAAACTGTATCTACTTCAACATACGTTGACATAGAGCCACCATTCAAACTTTAAAACGAAGACGAGACATTCAACTATTCAACTTGTATTTATCTTTTCAATATCTGTTATACTTTTCTTCAGTTCCAGTTTAAGTTTCATGATGTTTTTCAGCCGTTTCAGCGTTTATAATGGGTGTGTATGGGATGGAATGTTGGGGCTAGAGTGAGACAGCTCAACTGCTAGAGTGTGAGAGGCGAAAAAATTAATCTTAAAATATTTTTTAAAACTGCTGCTGTGTCCGCAGCGTTTGCTCTACAGGTATGATTTTACCCTCAAAACGTAGCCATCGCTGTCCTCTTTCATCCAATGTGTTTACTATTGTGCTAGGTGTTATGGTTCTTTCATAAATGTCACCAAAGCACAGCCTCCTCCCTCCAACTCCTCCATAGACTCTAATGTTAAAATGGCTCAGAAGGTTCGTTTGAAAATCAGAAGAGCATGGTGTTTTTACACTGTCACCACGTCCATATAATAAACTCCACAGGCATGAAAACTGAGAATTAGGTAGACTAGACCTTGCTGTCGCTCACGGTGAAAGAATTTCGTCAATAGGACCTGTACTTTTCATTTGGGAGCGATTTGTTTTGACCTGACTTTTCTGTTCATTTTAAGCAGCAAAAGTGAGGTGCATGTCTGTGAGCGTGTGTACTGAGCCATTGGGTGCAGTCACTATAGCAACCAGGCTCACACCTGCCTGCCTAACGAGCTCTGTCTCTCACTGTGCCAAGATTCATCTTAAACACTTCTCTTTCAACTGCTGCTGTGTCCACAGTGTTTGGTCTACAGCCATCATTTTACCCTCAAAACGAAGCCATCGTTGTTCTCTTTCCAACAGCATGTCTTTCAAAGCTCAGAGATGTAAACCTTTAAAAGTGTGTGGATCCAAGTGGAGGGATTACACTTTAGTCATTCAGTGATTCAAAGAATATGAACTTTTAATATTCATTCAGATGTTTTCTGACTCTAAATTTTCTGTTCTCATTTCTTAGGTTTTCCAAATTTACATTTAAAACATTTTCAGCTATTTTCCAGCTTCTTCTGTGTGAACATAAGCTTTCAAAAGTTCTGCACTTTTGTTTTCAGGTTAAAAACTCTGTATTTTCCAGTTCATTCAACATTTTTGGCTTAATATTCAGCAATTAATTCATTTCAGTGCATACATTCAGATTCAAGCATTCACACTGCAGTTTCTTCAGAAAATGCACTTTCTAGTTCTATTTTATTATTATAGATTCCGTACGTTTTTTGTACTCTATCTCCTTCAAAACCATTCAACTTAGAAAAACCATTCAAACACCGTTAGATTCCTCTTCTTTTGGACATGACTGCTTCTATTTTTCTCATTCATAACATTTATATTTTTAAAATTATTCAACTTTTTTCAACAAAAATTTCCCATGTATTTCAATGGAGAGACCCTTCAAATTCTCCTTCAACTTACTCCTCTTTAAATTGCATCTACTTCCACATACATTGACGTAGAGCCACCATTCAAACTTTAAAACGAAGACAAGACATTCAACTATTCAATTTGTATTTATCTTTTCAATATCTATTATACTTTTTCTTCAGTTCCAGTTTAAGTTTCATGATGTTTTTCACCCGTTTCAGAGTTTATAATGGGTGTGTATGGGACGGAATGTTGGGGCTAGAGTGAGACAGCTCAACTGCTAGAGTGAGAGGAGCAAAAAAATTAATCTTAAAATCTTTTTTAAAACTGCTGCTGTGTCAGCGGCGTTTGCTCTACAGGTATGATTTTACCCTCAAAACGTAGCCACTGCTGTCCTCCTTCATCCAATGCGTTTATTATTGTACTAGGTGTTATGGTTCTTTCATAAATGTCACCAATGCACAGGCTCCTCCTTCCAACTCTTCCATAGACTCTAATGTTAAAATGGCTCAGAAAGTTTGTTTGAAAATCAGAAGTACAGGCTGTCTTTCCACTGTCACCACGTCAATATAATAAACTCCACAGGCATGAAAACTGAGAATTCAGTAGACTAGACATTGCTGGCGCTCACGGTGAAAGAATTTTGTCAGTGCGACTTGTACTTTTCATTTGGGAAGGATTTGTTTCGGCCTGACTTTTCTGTTCATTTTAAGCAGCAAAAGTGAGGTGCATGTCTGTGTGTGTGTATGGAGCCATTGGGTGCAGTCACTATAGCAACCAGGCTCACACCTGCCTGCTTAACGAGCTCTGTCTCACTCTGCCAAGGTTAATTGTAAAAATGTCTGTTGATTCATCTTAAAAATTTCTGTTACAACAAAGCGGTTGGAGTTAGATTAAGTCAACAGGTTCAACAAGTCAGATTTGACAGGGTTTTGCCACAGATTAAAAGTATGTCAGCAGTTAGTATAAGCCGACTGAATAGAGCATTCTCCTTGGCCTTTTAAATTCAAGCTTATTGTGTATTGGTGGACTTGTCTTCTGCACACAGGTTTTTCAGATCTGGGCAGTTGGAGTCAGTTGATGACTTTTAAATAATCCTTTCTTACTGGATAATTAAAGCTCACAGCATCTACCTGTCTGTAGTGGATTTTCCCACATTTTAAATGATGTAATCTCATTTAATGTCTCTGTTTTTAGTCTGTATAGTTTTTCTCCCTACGAATACACTCAAAGTAGTCTTAAAATAAAACCCACAAAACAATTCAAGATGAAATACTTTTTATTTTCTCGTTTAATGCCAGTTGCCCTCTTTCTCTGTATGTCACTCATTTGCTAATACTCAGGCAAAAAGTACCAATTTGTATGCTGATGAGTCTTGTGTATTTTTTTTACCTCTGTCTCTCTATGACAGAGAAATGTATATGCTCAATATTGCTGTTCAAACTGATGCTCAAATTTCCAAGCACTACCTGAACGCCTCATCGGTCTTTTACGAATCACTGCACCAACTGTCGTCATTCCGCTTTGCTCTCTGCTGTGGTAAGTACAATACGGTACTGCACTGTTTTATTTTTATGATGGTAAAAATACATGTTTGACATTTAAACTCACATATCAAGTCTTTTTAAAGTTCAATAGAGTTCAAAGAATAAAGAAAAAAAAAAGAATAACCTTCGCTATCATTTATATCGGTTTATGACGTTTTTTGCTGTTAGCAGCAGTGCTAACGCTAGCTTCAATGCTAATGCTAGCAACAATGCTACGCGCTAGCTATAGTGCTAACACTAGCCTTAGCAGTTGTTAACTGACAAAAGAATATTCCTGTGATATTTATTGGTGATCAGTGAGACAAAAGTAACGAATGAGCTTTATTATTACCATTGTGGCTCAGTTTTAACAGTAAGAGTACTAGCACTACCAGCAGTTCTAACACTAGCTGCAATGCTGACGCTAGCTGCAATGCTAACGCTAGCTGCAATGCTAACGCTAGCTGCAGTGCTAACACTAACTGAAGTGCTTATGCTAGCAGGAATGCTAGCGCTAGCAGCAATGCTAATGCTAGTAACAGTCTAACAGTAGCCTTACATAAGTGGAAATACTTCAGTTAATTAGTTTGAATTACAAAATGGTTGCTGTGTCAGCTGGTGTGCTATATTACTCTATAATTACCCTGCTGACTATAAGTTCAGTATATCATGTCGTGTGGGCTTTGTATTTCTGTTAGTCTGATAACACTGTACAGACAACTAACATATTATTTCTCGTCTTACACTTTCAGGAACTTGACTGACATCTGTGCTTTGCCTGGTAGGTGTGCACATACTGTAAAGAAGTATACCAAAATAAAAAAATAATCTGACTTATATAAGCTGTAAAGTGATGGGTTCAATCTTTCATTCAAACTAGACCTTTTAAACACAATTTTATAATAAATACACATAAGTGCAGCTTAACAATTGGGCTAAAATATTTTTTTCGTACATTTTTGTAGTCACACTACATGTGATTAGTTAATGATTCACTCAATCATATTTGTATTAAAAATATTATTGCTGAATTTAAATAAATATTTATTATTTTAAAAAGTGCCCAATTATGCAACTTTTTGCACATGGCAGCCAACAACAGTTTAGCTTCAATATTTGTTTTGTCCTTTTTCAGTAGTCACAATTAGTTCATACAATTACCATGTGATATAATTTTAATAAAATTATTATTTTTTTCTTCTTTTTTGTTCACAGTGTGCAGAAGAACAAGGACCAGATCTCCAGTCTTCTCTGTCACATCCCAACCCCCCATCCCCTCTATCCTCTGTCCTGCTCCACCTGTTGTCTCTGCCTTCTTTCCATCTGTATTTCACCCTGTGGTTTGTGAGAAATTTTGCCAAACCAAGAATCTTATTGCGGTTTGATTTCAAAACCGTGTCTCTCCTGCTCTGTCTGTTCTCTCTGCTAAATTTTCTCTCTACCTGTTTTTCACTCTTTGGCTTGCTGCTGAGAAATGCACAAGCCAATAAAGCAATAAAAGTGCATATTTTGCCTCAACCTTTGAACAAACTGAACAAACAAAGAAAACTCTACGGTTTGATTTCAAAACCGTGTCTTTCCTGCTCTCTCTGTTCTCTCTGCTAAATTTTCTCTCTACCTGTTTTTCACTCTTTGGCTTGCTGCTGAGAAATGCACAAGCCAATAAAGCAATAAAGAGTGCATATTTTGCCTCAACCTTTGAACAAACTGAACAAAGAACACTCTGCGGTTTGATTTCCAAGCCGTGTCTCTCCTGCTCTGCCTGTTCTCTCTGCTAAATTTTCTCTCTACCTGTTTTTCACTCTTGGCTTGCTGCTGAAAATGCCAAGCCATTAAAGCAATAAAGAGTGCATATTGCCTCTACCTGAGAACAAACTGAACAAATAAAGAAAACTCTAATTCACGGTTTGATTGTCATTTCCCAGCCGTGTCTCTCCTGCTCTGTCTATTCTCTCTTCTAAATTTTCTCTCTACCTGTTTTTCATTCTGGGCTTGCTGCTAAGTTGTGCCAAGCCAATAAAGAGAGTACATAATATTCTCTCGACTGACAAACTGTCAAACAAACAAAGACATTGTTTCTGAGAAATAAAAGCTGAAATATAAAGACAAAGAAAACATCTCCTGCTGTGTGCCACTCTTGTTTTTTGAATACATTTTCTAAAGACTAACAGAAACACTTAAAGGTGTGTAAAATGCCAAAAAAGCAGAAAAAGTCACAAGCTGCAAAACAACGCTGGAAGAAGTTCCATGAGTTTCACAAAGTACCAACATGTGAACAAACTGAGTGTGATTTTCCTCAGAGCTCTGCAGAAGACCGTGTGTCTGGAAAGACCAATGCTGATGGTGTCAAACAGGCAGGTCGACATGTTCCTGCACATGTACAACAGGTATCCTATGCAGATGCTGTAAAGACTGGATTGCAGCATGCATTTAATGAACATCAGGTAAACCATAGAGACCAACCTGAGGTGTCAAGTGCCCCACAGGTGGGTTATGCTGATATTGTGAAAAGAGGCCATCACAGTGATGTGGCAGGGCCATCTCATGCAGAAAGAGTGAACCTTGAAAACCAGCCCTCTGTAACACATGTCTGTGCATCTCACAGCCAGGCACATCCTAAATATGGAGACTCCAGAAACAGTCAGTGCACATGTAACTCACTCACATTTCTTGCTTTCCTTCATGAGAATGAAAACATGTCTACAGTTGACCTTAATCTGGTCTTGGATAAAGGTGATGTGATGTGATGTACAAAGAGGCCAAGAAAAGATTCCCCAAGAGTATTCATTTGGCAACCGATGAGCTGCCAGACAAAGTTGATGCTCACAGGTCTATGTATCATGTCGACATGACACAGCCTTCCCGGTATGGGACATTTGACGAACCTTCAGAAGAAGCAGTAGATACCTTTCTCAGCTTAGAAGCAGGACTGAGCTGCCTGTTGTCAGATGTGCAGTATGCCTTACTGATTATGAGTGGATTGTGTATCGCAGTGTTCAGATCCACATCAGGAAAATATGGGTTCTTTGACCCACACCCCAGAACACCCAGTGGTCTTCCTCTAGCACTATGGTCACGTAATCGTGGTACAGCTGTGATGCTGAAATTCACACTCCTCAGTGACATGATTAAGAGGCTCCAAGATTCTTATGAAGAGATGGAGATATCACCCTCTTGTACCTATGAGCTGAAGCCTGTGCAGTTTTACAGTATGAGCACAATCAACCTGAGTGATACTATCACTGACACAGTCTGCAGACCAACAGCTGCCACTGCTGTGGCACCTACTCACTCTGATACAACTGTTGATGAAGCAAACCCCTTTACTCCAAGGAGAAACACAACCACTGATCTGACTGAGAACATCTTTTGTCAAATGTCCATTTGTACACCACTGGTGAAACAAAAGAAGTCCACATGACTCAGTTCACATCACATGAAGATCAGAATGAACCTCCTAATATACCAACTGAAGAACTATGCAGTGAATTAAGTTTCCTTCCATCAAGGGATGGTTTTTCATGTCAATCAAATGCTGCAATAAAAAATGTTGCTGCCTGTGACCTTTCTGATATAGTTTTACAAAAACTGAAAAAAGTTAATAAACAACAAAGGCACAAAATGAAAAGAAGATTAATGGCATCAGAGAAACCCAGAAATCAGAGAAAAGAAAACCAAAAAAGGAAAGAACGACAAAAGTATGCTTCAAATAAAGAGTACAAAGAAAAGAAAAAATCTTGCACAAGCGAGGTATATAAAAACAATCCTGAAGTTAGACAGAAAAAACAACAGTATATTAAAAGATGTTACCATGCGAATGCTGAATTCAGAAAGAAACAACAACAGTATGTTAAAAGACGTTACTGTGAGAATGCTGAATTCAGAAAGAAACAAAAACAGTATGTTAAAAGACGTTACTGTGAGAATGCTAAAGTTAGACAAAATCAAAAACAATATATTAAAAGACGTTACTATGAGAATACTGATTTCAGAGAGGAGAAAAAAAGCTACATCACTAAAAGGTATCGAGAAAACTTAGAATTCAGAGAGAGACAGAGATGTCGAGTTACTCAGCGGTATGCAAATGACAACACCTTCAGAGTAAGACACAGACAACTGATGAAACAACTAATGCGAGACAGGTATCAAAGTAATCTTGCATTCAGGATTATGCACAACATGAGATGTGCAATGAAAATAAAAAGGAAATACAGATGGGTGAACAGACAAACCCAAGAGAGTGACAACAGTGTGATCAACGAGGCCATATCTGTGTTCAAATCACAAATCAAAGTTGGACCATCATACCCATGTACTGTATGTTTCAAGGCTTCATTTCCAAACCAAGTACGACCCTGCAGAAGGTCAAATTATGTCAAAAACCCACATGTGGTTGCAACATGTTTGACAGGAAAGTTTGTTCATGTTTGTGATGAAAACTGCAGAAATGAGCAGTGCAATGTGCCTGATGAGAGAAAGAGAGAGTGGATTTGTCACACCTGCCACAATCATCTTAAAAATGGATCCATGCCAGCACTTGCTGTTGCCAATAAACTGGATCTTGCTGATATTCCACCTGAACTGTCTGATCTCAACATACTGGAGAGACATCTCATAGCCAAGTGCATACCATTTGCCAAGATTATTCCTCTTCCCAAAGGCAGACAAAGAGCAATTAGAGGAAATGTGGTCTGTGTCCCATCAGAGGTACAGGAAACTGTAGAAGCATTGCCTCGATTGAGAATTAATTCTCAGGTGATGAGAGTAAAACTGAAGAGACGCTTGTCTTACAAAGGTCATCAGCTGTTTCAGACTGTAAGCTGGTCTAAACTTGTGCAAGCACTGCATAAACTCAAGCAGATTCATCCACAGTATAAGGATGTGAGCATCAGAGATGATGCTGAGCTGTGTGATCAACACTTCCTGATGAAGATGAGGAGGATGATGATGAAAACATGAATGAGGACGATTATGATGAGGCTGATTTAATGGAAATTGACAGCTGTGAGAAAAATGCACTGAGTGAAGCACAAAATAAAAATGAACAGGACATTGACATGTTACCCTGTGATGGTGAACAACCACATGAGCAGATGAGAGATGATTCAGAGCAAGCAGATAGACTGACTAATGGTGGTTTTGCACTCGAGTCCTGTTTGCAGCCCCCTGATGTGGCTGAGGAAATATTATGTTTCAGTGAAGGAATCTACTCTGTTGCTCCTGCAGAGAGAAACAATCCAATATTTTTTTCAAAACACCTAAACTGGAGGCCATGGCCTTCCCTGTGCAGTTTCCTACAGGCCAAAACACACTGGATGAAAGAAGGCTGATCAAAGTATCCCCCAGTGGGTATTTCAAATCAAGACTTTTCTGCATTGATGATCGTTTTGCCAAAGACACAAACTATTTGTTCTTTGCACAGTTTGTGACTGAAATACATTTGGCTACTTCCAGCATGACAATCCAGTTAAGGAAGGCAAAGCCTTTGACCAGAGATGGGAGAAAAATAACCTCAGGCATGTTACAAGATAAGCATGAGGTTGAGAAACTGGTGCGAAATAAAGATGCAGTGAGATTCATGCAGCCTCTGAGAGGAACCCCAGCCTATTGGGAGAAAACAACAAGAGATCTTTTGCCATGATCAGACAGTTGGGAACTCCACGTTCTTTTGCACATTTTCAGCCGCTGAAATGCGCTGGCCTGAAGTGATTGAGGCAATAACAAGGCAGCAAGGTGAACAAGTCAATTTTGAAGGACTCGACTGGTCAGCAAAGTGTGACATCCTGAGAAGCAATCCTGTCACAACAATGCGCATGTTTGACAAGAGAGTTGAAGCATTATTCAGAGATTTACTCTTATCTCCTGCAGAGCCACTTGGCAAAGTCATTGACTACTTTTACAGAGTTGAGTTTCAGCACAGAGGAAGCCCACACATACACTGTCTCCTGTGGGTAGAAGGTGCTCCTGTGTTTGAGGAGGATGATGAGCAAACTGTTGTTGATTTTATAAACAAATACATCACAGCTCAGCTGCCTGATCCACATAAACAACCTGAACTGTACAAGAAAGTAAGAGAAGTGCAAAAACACAGTAAGAACCACACAAAGACGTGCTTTAGGAGTTTAAGCTCCGGGTGCCGTTTTGGTTTTCCCAAACCACCCTGCAATGAGACAATGATCACAAGACCCAGTGAGGATGATGAACTGGAAGTAGAAACAGCAAAGAACAAGCTCAGACCACTGAACCAGCTGCTGAATGAGCCTGAAACTGCTTCCATGAGTTTAGAGCAGCTCTTGGCAAGATGCAAGTTGACACATGCAGAATATGAGCGATACCTGAATAAAATGAACACAAGAGTGCGATCATACTAAAGCGTGATCCAAAAGACTCTTGGATAAATGGCTATAATCCACATCTGCTTGAAGCCTGGAACAGTAATATCGACATAAGCTTTGTTTTAGATGCTTTCGGCGCTGCAAATTATTTAATGAAATATATATCAAAAAAAGAGGGCGGGCTGTCTGAGTACCTGAAAACTGTCATTGAGAGCTCCCAGAAGGACAGTGTAAATGAGTGTGATGAAATGAGAGCCGTCATGCAGGCATATTCAAAAAGCGAGAGATCAGTGCACAGGAGTGTGTTGCTCGTGCATGTGGTCTTCACATGAAGCAATGTTCACGTGCTGTAATATTCATACCAACTGATGATAATCCTGTGAAAATGAGTCGTCCCCTGTCAGTTCTGGACAACACAACACCTGAGTCTTCCAATGTTTGGATGACATCTTTGAATGACAAATACAAAGCCAGACCTGAAACACCAGAGTATGAGGAGATGTGCATGGCAGACTTTGCTGCTACTTGCAGGATTGTCTATGGCCAACAGACAAAAGGTAAAGATGTTTGCCCCTTCTCAATGAGATGGGATTTGTGCAGAGGCGCAAAAATGATAAGCCTGCTGTCATCAGATTTCACCGCTGCTCACAAGAAAAACATCCGAACAATATTATGGAAGACTGCTTAAACTGTACCTTCCTCATCGTTCAGACCACGAACTGAAAACACCATCGTTGCCAACCTATCAGGCTTTCTATGGTGCTGGCTGTGTACAGCTACCAGGTACTGACCGTCTTGAGTACGTGCAACACATTGTCAAAAGAAACAGAGAGAAATATGAGAAAAACAGCGAGGAGATCGAGGCGCTGTTGAGGAATATGAGCAGAACAGAGGTGTGACTGACGAATGGTGTAATCTGGCACCTGAATCAGATCTTGTAAGGTTGCCACTTGTTGAACAAGAAAGAGAGCGAGACAATGAAAATGAACAGGAAGATGTGCCTGACTACAGCCGTCAGGCTGATGCTTCAACAGAAGTCAGAGCCATCAGGGAACCCCTGCTATTGATCCCACTTTGTTTCGTCAGATGTTTCAGAATCTGAATAAGAAGCAAGCCTGCATATTTTATGCAGTTAGAGACTGGTGCATTAAAAGAGTCTGTGCTCTAAATCCGAGCAGTTTTTCTTTTATATTAATGGTGGTGCTGGAACAGGAAAATCACATCTTATCAAATGCATCTACTCAGAAGCATCTAAGATACTGAGCAAAGTGCCCAGATATGCAGGCAGCGTTGACATATCAAAACCCACTGTCCTGTTAACTGCTTTCACTGGGACTGCAGCATTTAACATTTCTGGAACAACACTGCATTCTCTTCTCAAGCTCCCTAGAAGCTTAAAACCTCCCATTCAGGGACTTGGCAATCAGCTGGATGAAGTCAGATCAGAACTGTTGAATGCTGAAATAATCGTCATTATTGAAGTGTCTATGGTGTCAAGACATCTCTTTGCATATGTAGATGCAAGACTCAAACAGATCAAAGGGACTCGGAGACCCTTTGGAGGCATGTCAGTCATTGCTGTTGGAGACTTCTATCAGCTACCCCCAGTGCGACAGTCTAAACCTCTCTGTGTGCACGACCCGTCCGAGATCGACCTGTGGCGGGAGCATTTTCAGATGATCACTCTGACTGAGATTATCGTCAGAAAGATGATGTTGTCTTTGCTGAGATGCTGAACAGAATCCGTGTGAAAGGAAAGTTGGATGTGCTTTGCGAAGCAGATAGAAATTTGTTGTCACAGGCCATAACTGAACCAGCCCGTTGTCCGACTGATGCGTTGCACATTTTTGCAACTAATAAAGAAGTGGATGCGCACAACTCTGCAACACTGGCTCTGCTCCATACTCATATCATTGACATCCATGCAGGCGATTATAGAAAGGATCCTAGAACTGGCAGAATGGCACTACAAGACAGACCATTCAAAGGAGGTAAAACGAGTTACCAGACACACTGAAAGTTGCAGAAGGAGCTCGTGTCATGCTCACCAGAAACATTGACATACAAAATGGTTTGGTTAATGGAGCTTTTGGAAAACTACTTAGAGTAGTTCACTCTGAAAATGACCAACACATCATCAAGCTTGGACTTAAAATGGATAATGAGACATCTGGAAAGAATAACCGCACACCAGCAGGCGACATGGTGTACATTGAGAGAGCAGAGGAGAATCTAAAGCAGAAAAGAGTGGTGCGAAGACAGTTCCCAGTGAAGCTGGCCTTTGCATGTACAATACATAAGGTACAGGGTATGACAACCACATCAGCTGTTGTCTCTCTTAAGAGCATTTTTGAGCCCGGCATGGCCTACGTAGCTGTCAGCAGAGTGGCGTCTCTCAGTGGACTGTATCTTCTTGATATGGAGGAGAAAAAATATTCACCAACCCAGAAATCACTGCAGCGCTTGAGAACATGAGACAAGCCAACCTTGATGACATGATGCCTCTTCTACAAGTGAGACAAACACTGAGCAGGTCAGACGTTTTCACCATTGTTCATCATAACACAGAGGGACTGCCAGCTCACATTAATGACATCAAGAGTCACCATGAATTGTGTCTAGCAGATGTTTTGTGCCTAACAGAAACACACCTGCGGGGCTCTTTTGTCGCAGAGAGTCTCCACTTGGAAAATTACAGTTTGTTCAAACGCAACAGACACCTTTCCTACACAAACTTTCCCCAGATGGCAAACAGAAGTGGTGGTGGAGTTGCTGTTTATGTGAAAAGTGACATTCAAGTGCATGAAAAACAGTACATCCATAATGTAACTGACCTTGAATTTCTGGCTTTAAAGGTTGAAGCACCAGTCAGTGCACTGATTGCAGTTGTGTACAGACCTCCAGACTACACTCTGAGGCCATTCCTGAAAAACCTGGTAAGCCTATTAGACTCATTAGAGATCATGGACTGTCATCCCATCATAGTGTGTGGTGATTTTAATGAGAATGTTTTATCCAGTGCAAACAAACCAATCCTGGAGCTGTTTGAGTCTAGGGGATACGCACAGGTCATCACTGCCCCTACCACAGAGAAGAACACACTGCTTGACCTAATTTTCATTTCTCAGCCAGAGCGATGTCTCCATTCTGGAGTCATGAAGACCTACTATAGTTACCATGACCCTGTATACTGTGTATTGTCCTGTGATGATTCATGATCTAGATCTTTGACTACAGTAAGTAATTTCTATATTTTGAATGACTTAAGAAAGTAGAGCGATATTTAAAAGTTGACTTAAGAAAAAATGCCCTGCATTGCAGTATAATGTTTGAATTTTTTACATAAAATACAATTAAATGAATTAAATAATGATATCAATAAAATATGACAATTTTATTTATTACAGAAAATCTAAAAATCAGTAATCTATGAATGTCAGAAAAATCAAATATAGCAGTTTAAAACGAACAGTGTAGGCATATCCTCTCTGCAGCCAGGCTTCAAAATCCTGCCAGGCTGCCCCAGTCTCACTGTGGCTGGGAGGGGAGGAGGGTGGACCAGAGGATTGCCCACACAACAAATAAATGTTCAACAGCTTCTTCATTGTTTCTGAGAGAACAACACAGACTAACGTTTGCTTTTAAAAAAAAAAAAAAAAAAGAAAAAAAAAAAAAAAAAAAACCTAATTACAGCAATAATGACAGTTAAGCCAGTTTATCTGTGCCTCTATTTTGAAATAATATTTACAAAAATGTTATTGATTTCAGTTTGTTATAATCTTTAAACTTTTCAAAAGTATATGATTATATTTTTGGACAAATCTTACGATGAAACATACATTTTTATGAGCTTTTATCATGTTTCAGCCAGTGCATTTATCAGGGTGGGTCTGGGTTGATAAATGCACTGGCTGATAACTTCACATTCTGGCCAGAAATGTTTCAGCAGTGTTACATATGCACTACATATGTTACACTTGCTTTTTGTTACCAGCTGATACCCTACATTTGTATAGACATTGGATGGTGTGAGGCTGGGGAGTTGAGTGGAGTGGGTGGGTGGGAGTTGAGTGGGCGGGTGCGGTGGGAGGTTGTTAGGCTTCTTTCTTTTTTTTTTTTGTTAAGAGAGACACAGTCCTCCTGTGTCTTCTCCAAGCTTCACATGTACAATCCAACAGTGTGAAGCACATAGCAGCCAGAAACTGTAATGCCACAGATCAGAGGCTTCATCATCACCATCTTCGCCCGTACGATCAGGCGTGAGACTTCACATCTAGAAGTCCTCCTTCTAGCTTGTCCCACAAGCAGTCGGTGAGATTTACTCACAACAAAAAGGGTTAATGACATTATTTCCATGAAAACGTATTAATTCTTTGTAAAGTGTTTAAATTGTGTTTTCACTTGACCTTAGGAGTGTTATTTTGAGTGTATTTTAATATCTGTACTCAGGTGTTTCCCTCTGTGATCCATCCCTTCAGAGCTGAGACACTCAGGACTGAACAGACTGCACAGTTTCTGTGACCGAGCCTCCAAAACATCTTCTTTGAAACCACACATGATAGAAGGGCTTTATATTTGCAGCAGCACTACTAAAGGTATTCAGTTTATTACAGGATGTGTTTGTTTCTTAGGACCAGCTCCAAGTGCACACTACCTAACATATACACCTTTCTGTTCCTTACAAACCAACTACTCTGGATCATATGGCCAGTTGGCAGGAATGTTGCTGCAGGAAAACATCCCTGGAGATCACCATCATTGCCAGACTGACTGTGCCTCCTCTGTGCAGTGTCAAGATCCTCCTTAAATGAGTGTGTAAGTTAACATTTTCATTATTTTATTCCTTTGACAAGTATCACCGGTATTTACATTTACAACTACATATGTTCCTGTTTTCTGCTCTTCTTTTAAAGTCCTCAGCTATCCTGCTTCTGTGCTGCTTGCCACACATCAAACACTGGCCGGATGACAGGGAGGATCCACTCTGAAGTCACTGGACATGATGAGGATCATATGGGACTTTATAGTTTCACAGAAACGTTGTGCTCTTTGATTACAGGTTTTAAATGGACATAATGACTGCCTCTCTCTGATCAACAGGCTAAAGGATTGTTTTCATTGTTAGAGCTCTGTACAATGTATGCTTATTTAATATTTCATCACAGAGCAAACCTTTATTTATTTAACATATTTTTATTTTGTTTTACTGTTGAATTAACTGTGGGGATTTTTTTTAAGTGGGCACTCAGGATGTCATATGACCAGAAATGTGGTAACTGGAATTCTACAGTATGTTAAAAAAATCTGCTAAGAACAAAACACACACAAAAACCCCCAAGAGAACTCAAATTCGTTCCATGTAATCCAATCTAAAACATTTTAAACTGCTGAACAGCAACACAAACAGTGTTAAAGAAACAGT
Source organism: Oreochromis aureus (assembly GCF_013358895.1). Taxonomy (NCBI): domain Eukaryota; kingdom Metazoa; phylum Chordata; class Actinopteri; order Cichliformes; family Cichlidae; genus Oreochromis; species Oreochromis aureus. The sequence continues at coordinate 3,033,993 of NC_052956.1, forward strand.
GTTAACAGAATAATTATGATGAGTTTGTACCAAAGTTTCAGGTCACATGGCACACCTAGTGTGTAGTGCGGGGTATCAGCTGGTAAGTATAGGTTTTTCATATTTGTGTCCTTAGAGTTCAGATAGATAAAGCCTTGTGTATAATAATTAGTCATAACCACAACTCAAAGTCAGGGACTAACTAAATTTGTGACTTTGTGTCTGAGCCCAGGTTAAAACACAGTGTTAAAAAGCATTTAGTGGCATGGCTGAACAATGCTGTAAACTAATGATACTTATTTATCCATGTTCACAAAAAGGACTAATGTGTTTATTTGATTATTTTTATGTGTTAAACTGTGTTACCACCTTAGGCTTTCATTTGAGTTTACTCAAAAATCTCTATACAGTTCTCTTTTACCACTGTGTGGACACTGTTTACAATAAAACATAAAAAAGAATGAGTAATAAAAAGATGTGTAGACAGATCAGTAGATTAAGTAGACCAATAGAAACAGCTGTTCAGCCATGTTCTAAGAAACCAACACAATTTAAAAGGTTCAGGATTATGGTTTTAAAAGTTGAATTTTCATGTATTTCATATGTTGCTTATTATTTTTATTTGGTTATTTAATTTAGTTATTTTTATTTATTCTCCTGTGAAGTGTTTAACAAAAATAGCTACTTTAATTTCAATTTTATTTGTTTATTATTTGGTAATTCGTTCTTTAAGAATCGAGTCTGTGCCAAAAACTAAAGTTGAACAGACACATGACAGGATCAGATTATTAACACCTTAAAACATTGCAAACGTCTCTTTTAAAAGGATTTTTATTCTATTTTGAAAAAAAAAAAACATTTGTTGAATTAATTTAAGTCCTTTTCAGAAAGAAGCTGTAAAATATGACGTAAGATTTTCATGTTATTTTCTATGACATACAAAACAATTGATGTATGTAATACCATTAAACATGATATACACATGTGTATATGTCTGAAAAACATTATGCTGTATATTAAAGCTTGTATTTTCTCCAGAATGTTTGTTCATCTTTTCAGTTCAATTCAACAAATTTGTTTTTACATTTATTTTATTATTATTTTTTATGAATTAGAGATTTATAATACATAATTCCACTCTTTAACTGATTAGAAGAATATGAACTTTTGTTATTCATTCAGAGGTTTTCTGACTACATTTTCTTTTGTCATTACTCATCTTTTTCTAATTTACATTTTAAACATGTTCAGCTATTTTCCAACTTCTTCTGTGTGAAAATCAGCTTTCAAAAGTTCAGCACTTTTGTTTTCAGGTTAAAAATTCTGTATTTTCCAGCTAATTCAACATTTTTAGCTTAATATTCAGTAATTATTTCATTTCAGTGCATACATTCAGATTCAAGCATTCACACTGCAGTTTCTTCAGAAAATGCACTTTCTAGTTAGTGTGAATGCTTGTAAAAGCATTCACAGTATTGTTCTTCTAATCTTTATTAGTGTGAATGCTTGTAAAAGCATTCACAGTATTGTTCTTCTAATCTTTATTATTCTATTTTATTATTATCTATTCCGTACGTTTTTTGTAGTCTATCTCCTTCAAAACCGTTCAACTTAGAAAAACCATTCAAACACCATTAGATTCCTCTTCTTTTGGACATGACTGCTTCTATTTTTCTCATTTTTAACATTTATATTTTTAATTTTATTCAACTTTTTTCAACAAAAATTTCCCATGTATTTCAATGGGGAGACCCTTCAAATCCTCATTCAACTTACTCATTTTCAAACTGTATCTACTTCAACATACGTTGACATAGAGCCACCATTCAAACTTTAAAACGAAGACAAGACATTCAACTATTCAACTTGTATTTATCTTTTCAATATCTGTTATACTTTTTCTTCAGTTCCAGTTTAAGTTTCATGATGTTTTTTCAGCCGTTTCAGAGTTTATAATGGGTGTGTATGGGACGGAATGTTGGGGCTAGAGTGAGACAGCTCAACTGCTAGAGTGAGAGGAGCGAAAAAATTCATCTTAAAATCTTTTTTAAAACTGCTGCTGTGTCCACGGTGTTTGGTCTACAGGTATGATTTTACCCTCAAAACGTAGCCATCGCTGTCCTCTTTCATCCAATGTGTTTACTATTGTGCTAGGTGTTATGGTTCTTTCATAAATGTCACCAAAGCACAGCCTCCTCCCTCCAACTCCTCCATAGACTCCAATGTTAAAATGGCTCAGAAAGTTCCTTTGAAAATCAGAAGAGCAGGCTGTCTTTACACTGTCACCACGTCCATATAATAAACTCCACAGGCATGAAAACTGAGAATTAGGTAGACTAGACATTGCTGCCGCTCACGGTGAAAGAATTTTGTCAATACGACATGTACTTTTCATTTGGGAGCGATTTGTTTCGACCTGACTTTTCAGTTCATTTTAAGCAGCAAAAGTGAGGTGCATGTCTGTGTGCGTGTGTATGGAGCCCCTGGCTCAGTCACTATAGCAACCAGGCTCACACCTGCCTGCCTAACGAGCTCTCTCTCTCTCACTGTGCCAAGATTCATCTTGAACACTTCTCTTTCAACAGCTGCTGTGTCCACAGTGTTTGCTCTACAGCCATCATTTTACCCTCAAAACGAAGCCATCGTTCTTCTCTTTCCAACACTGTGTCTTTCAAAGCTCATAGATACAAATGTTTTAAACTGTGTGCATCCAAGCGGAGGGATCACATTTTAGTCATTCAGTCATTCAAAGAATATGAACTTTTAATATTCATTCAGATGTTTTCTGACACTAAATTTTCTTTTCTCATTTCTTAGGTTTTTCTAATTTTAATTTAAAAACTTTTCAGCTATTTTCCAACTTCTTCTGTGTGGTTGTCAGCTTTTAGCATTTCAGCACTTTTGTTTTCAGGTGCAAATTTCTGTATTTTTCATCTCATTTAACATTTTTAACTTAAAATTCAGCAATTAATTCGTTTCAGTGCATACATTCAGATTCAAGCATTCACACTGCAGTTTCTTCAGAAAATGCACTTTCTAGTTATTATTATTATTATATTTTATTATATATTCCGACGCGTTTTTTTGTACTGTATCTCCTTCAAAACCGTTCAACTTAGAAAACCATTCAAACACCGTTAGATTCCTCTTCTTTTGGACATGACTGCTTCTATTTTCTCATTTTTAACATTTATATTTTTAATTTTATTCAACTTTTTCAACAAAAATTTCCCATGTATTTCAATGGGAGACCCTTCAAATCCTCATTCAACTTACTCATTTTCAAACTGTATCTACTTCAACATAGGTTGACATAGAGCCACCATTCAAACTTTAAAACGAAGACAAGACATTCAACTATTCAACTTGTATTTATCTTTTCAATATCTGTTATACTTTTCTTCAGTTCCAGTTTAAGTTTCATGATGTTTTTTCAGCCGTTTCAGCGTTTATAATGGGTGTGTGTGGGACGGAATGTTGGGGCTAGAGTGAGAAGGCTCAACTGCTAGAGTGAGAGGGCGAAAAAATTAATCTGAAAATATTTTTTAAAACTGCTGCTGTGTCCACGGTGTTTGGTCTACAGGTATGATTTTACCCTCAAAACGTAGCCATCGCTGTCCTCTTTCATCCAATGTGTTTACTATTGTACTAGGTGTTATGGTTCTTTCATAAATGTCACCAAAGCACAGCCTCCTCCCTCCAACTCCTCCATAGACTCTAATGTTAAAAAGGCTCAGAAGGTTCGTTTGAAAATCAGAAGAGCATGGTGTTTTTACACTGTCACCACGTCCATATAATAAACTCCACAGGCATGAAAACTGAGAATTAGGTAGACTGGACATTGCTGCCGCTCACGGTGAAGGAATTTCGTCAATAGGACCTGTACTTTTCATTTGGGAGCGATTTGTTTCGGCCTGACTTTTCTGTTCATTTTAAGCAGCAAAAGTGAGGTGCATGTCTGTGTGCGTGTGTATGGAGCCCCTGGCTCAGTCACTATAGCAACCAGGCTCACACCTGCCTGCCTAACGAGCTCTCTCTCACTCTGCCAAGATTCATCTTGAACACTTCTCTTTCAACAGCTGCTGTGTCCACAGTATTTGCCCTACAGCCATCATTTTACCCTCAAAATGAAGCCATCGTTCTTCTCTTTCCAACAGCGTGTCTTTCAAAGCTCAGAGATGTAAACCTTTAAAACTGTGTGGATCCAAGTGGAGTGATCATATTTTAGTCATTCAGTGATTCAAAGAATATGAACTTTTAATATTCATTCAGATGTTTTCTGACTCTAAATAGTCTTTTCTCATTTTTTAGGTTTTTCTAATTTACATTTAAAACATTTTTAGCTATTTTCCAACTTCTTCTCTGTGCTTGTCAGCTTTTAGCAGTTCAGCACTTTTGTTTTCAGGTGAAAATTTCTGTATTTTTCATCTCATTCAACATTTTTAACTTAAAATTCAGCAATTAATTCTTTTCAGTGCATATATTCAGATTCAAGCATTCACACTGCAGTTTCTTCAGAAAATGCACTTTCTAGTTATTAGGGCCCGAGCACAAAAGTGCGAAGGCCCTATTGTATCTGCTCTGTTTCTTATTATTATTATTATTATTATTATTATTATTATTATTATTATTATTATTATTTCGGCAAATGAATCGGCCTTTTGAGGGCCTAAACATGCTCGAAAACTCATGAAATTTTGCAGACTCGTCAGGTCTGGTGAAAATTTACGTATTTTAATGTCCGTGAGACATGTCCAGGGAAAATTGGCTCAGTAGCGCCACCTAGAAAAATGAGAAACGCGAGCCCCGAGATGGGTATGACCTACATGTATAAAACTCGGAACACATATCTAACGTTCGGAGACGCACATAAAAGTCTATTATGGCCATGTCCTAAACCCAACAGGAAGTCCGCCATTTGGAAGTGAAGGTGACATTTTGGCTCTAATTTTGCCATTTCCATGCCTCGAACTTTTGCGAACTCCTCATTGGAATTTCATCGTACAAGCTTCATATTTGGTCAGTCTCAACTACACACCTGGGCCATGTTAAATTGCGGAGCTTTTGAGTTTTCGGGTTACTGTGAGGCCGTGGCGCCACGGTAATTTCGATGACTCGCCATGAAAATCTTATTGCCTCTCGTTCTGTCATACATTGTCCGACCTTGACCAAAGTTGACATATGATAAGGCTCCACCCCTGAACATATTTCAACTGCCATATTTGACATCAGGGACAGCGCCACCTAGTGGGAACAGGAAATGTCATGTTTTACACTTTGGGGTACAGTATTGTAATGGGTGACATCTGCAGCCTCAAATTTCTCCAGGAAAGCCTTAAGGAGTTGGTCTTGGGTTACAGAGAAAACTGTGAGTTTTCGCTGAAGGGTGTGACCCAGCAGCATGGCGAACATTGAGGTCTCGCCATGAAGAAACAAATTAGTGTAACTCAATGAAATCCAATCTGATCAGTACCAGATTTTACAGGGATGATGTCAGACCCGCCCTGAACAGATTGATATGCCCATTGTCAGGAATACGTAGAGCGCCACCTAGTGGCACCAGGAAATGTCATGTCTTTCATTTTGTTGTACTGATTTTCACAGGTTCATCGTGGCCACCTCAAAAGCGGTGAATATCACCATCAGTCCCTCTTGATGCTTCAGTGAGAAAATTGTGACTATAAACTGAACGGCGCACCCTGGTGGCAACGCAGTTCACCATGAAAGATGAAGTGGCTTTTGAGGGGCTTGAAAAGTTTAAAAAGTCTTGAAATTTGGCGCACACCTCTAATGTGATGAGGGATTTGTTTTTATATGTTCATTTTCCTTGAACAGCGCAAAATGGCTCCACAGCGCCCCCTACAAAATTTCAAAACAACAGCCCCTGCTCTGTGTTTTATGTATGAGTTTGAAACCTGGCAAGCTTATTGGAGATATCAAGATGTACAAAAAAGTCTCTTGGAGCAGTATCCCAAATCCAACAGGAAGTCAGCCATTTTAAAATTAATGTGTAAATTTGGCGACATTTTCCCCTCTTTTCAGGCCTCATACTTTGACGAACTCCTCCAAGGGATTTCATTAGATTTACGTGATCTCCTGTGTGTGGAATCTAAAGACCTTTGTGATGTTAAATTGCGAAGCTTTTTACGTTCAGGGAAACGGGGTGGTCATGGCGGCACGTGGAGTTTCAATCACCGCCAAAAGCAGTAACCTGCTGTCGCTCAAAAACACAATGTCCAATCTCTCCCAAAGGTCGCAGGCGTGATGAGACTCGAGCTCGGAAATGTTTGTTATGCCATTTGTCAGCAATGGTTAGAGCGCCACCTAGTGGGACGACTATAATAATGGTTGAATGAGATGAAATTTTAGCTGGTGGTTAAATGCATGAATTCCATCAATGTGACATCAGATCGGAAGCGCTGGTTTTAGGTGTTGGGCTTGGCTCGACGACGCTGGGCGCGAGGGCCCTCATATCGCTGCTTGCAGCTTTAATTATTATTATTATTATATCATATTCCGTACGTTTTTGTGCATCTATCTCCTTCAAAACCGTTCAACTTAGAAAAACCATTCAAACACCGTTAGATTCCTCTTCTTTAGGACATGACTGCTTCTATTTTTCTCATTTATAACATTTATATTTTTAAAATTATTCAACTTTTTCAACAAAAATTTCCCATGTATTTCAATGGGAGACCCTTCAAATCCTCATTCAACTTACTCATTTTCAAACTGTATCTACTTCAACATACGTTGACATAGAGCTACCATTCAAACTTTAAAACGAAGACAAGACATTCAACTATTCAACTTGTATTTATCTTTTCAATATCTGTTATACTTTTTCTTCAGTTCCAGTTTAAGTTTCATGATGTTTTTTCAGCCGTTTCAGAGTTTATAATGGGTGTGTATGGGACGGAATGTTGGGGCTAGAGTGAGACAGCTGAACTGCTAGAGTGAGAGGAGCGAAAAAATTAATCTTAAAATATTTTTTAAAACTGCTGCTGTGTCCGCAGCATTTGCTCTACAGGTATGATTTTACCCTCAAAACGTAGCCATCGCTGTCCTCTTTCATCCAATGTGTTTACTATTGTACTAGGTGTTATGGTTCTTTCATAAATGTCACCAAAGCACAGCCTCCTCCCTCCAACTCCTCCATAGACTCTAATGTTAAAATGGCTCAGAAGGTTCGTTTGAAAATCAGAAGAGCATGGTGTTTTTACACTGTCACCACGTCCATATAATAAACTCCACAGGCATGAAAACTGAGAATTAGGTAGACTAGACCTTGCTGTCGCTCACGGTGAAAGAATTTTGTGAATAGGACCTGTACTTTTCATTTGGGAGCGATTTGTTTCGACCTGACTTTTCTGTTCATTTTAAGCAGCAAAAGTGAGGTGCATGTCTGTGAGCGTGTGTACTGAGCCATTGGGTGCAGTCACTATAGCAACCAGGCTCACACCTGCCTGCCTAACGAACTCTGTCTCTCACTGTGCCAAGATTCATCTTAAACACTTCTCTTTCAACTGCTGCTGTGTCCACAGTGTTTGCTCCACAGCCATCATTTTACCCTCAAAACGTCGCCATCGTTCTTCTCTTTCCAACACTGTGTCTTTCAAAGCTCAGAGATGTAAAGTTTTTAAACTGTGTGGATCCAAGTGGAGGGATCACATTTTAGTCATTCAGTGATTCAAAGAATATGAACTTTTAATATTCATTCAGATGTTTTCTGACTCTAAATTTTCTTTTCTCATTACTCATCTTTTTCTAATTTACATTTAAAACATTTTCAGCTCTTTTCCAACTTCTGTGTGGATGTCAGCTTTTAGCAGTTCAGCTTTTTTGTTTTCAGGTGCAAATTTCTGTATTTTTCATCTCATTCAACATGTTTAACTTAAAATTCAGCAATTAATTCATTTCAGTGCATACATTCAGATTCAAGCATTCACACTGCAGTTTCTTCAGAAAATGCACTTTCTAGTTATTATTATATCATATTCCGTGACGTTTTTTTTGGCATCTATCTCCTTCAAAACCGTTCAACTTAGAAAACCATTCAAACACCATTAGATTCCTCTTCTTTTGGACATGACTGCTTCTACTTTTCTCATTTTTAACATTTATATTTTTAATTTTATTCAACTTTTTTCAACAAAAATTTCCCATGTATTTCAATGGAGAGACCCTTCAAATCCTCATTCAACTTACTCATTTTCAAACTGTATCTACTTCCACATACATTGACATAGAGCCACCATTCAAACTTTAAAACGAAGACAAGATATTCAACTATTCAACCTGTATTTATCTTTTCAATATCTATTATACTTTTCTTCAGTTCCAGTTTAAGTTTCATGATGTTTTTTCAGCCGTTTCAGAGTTTATAATGGGTGTGTATGGGACGGAATGTTGGGGCTAGAGTGAGACAGCTGAACTGCTAGAGTGAGAGGAGCCAAAAATTAATCTTAAAATATTTTTTAAACTGCTGCTGTGTCCACGGTGTTTGGTCTACAGGTATGATTTTACCCTCAAAACGTAGCCATCGCTGTCCTCTTTCATCCATTGTGTTTACTATTGTCCTAGGTGTTATGGTTCTTTCATAAATGTCACCAATGCACAGCCTCCTCCCTCCAACTCCTCCATAGACTCTAATGTTAAAATGGCTCAGAAGGTTCGTTTGAAAACCAGAAGTACAGGCTGTCTTTACACTGTCACCACGTCCATATAATAAACTCCACAAGCATGAAAACTGAGAATTAGGTAGACTAGACATTGCTGTCACTCACGGTGAAAGAATTTTGTGAATAGGACCTGTACTTTTCATTTGGGAGCGATTTGTTTCGACCTGACTTTTCTGTTCATTTTAAGCAGCAAAAGTGAGGTGCATGTCTGTGTGCGTGTGTATGGAGCCCCTGGCTCAGTCACTATAGCAACCAGGCTCACACCTGCCTGCCTAACGAGCTCTCTCTCACTCTGCCAAGATTCATCTTGAACACTTCTCTTTCAACAGCTGCTGCTGTGTCCACAGTGTTTGCTCTACAGCCATCATTTTACCCTCAAAACGAAGCTATCGTTCTTCTCTTTCCAACAGCGTGTCTTTCAAAGCTCAGAGATGTAAACCTTTAAAACTGTGTGGATCCAAATGGAGGGATCATATTTTAGTCATTCAGTTATTCAAAGAATATGAACTTTTAATATTCGTTCAGATGTTTTCTGACTCTAAATTTGTTTTTCTCATTTCTTAGGTTTTTCTAATTTACATTTAAAACACTTTCAGCTATTTTCCAACTTCTTCTCTGTGGATGTCAGCTTTTAGCAGTTCAGCACTTTTCTGTACATTTCTGTAATTTTGATCTCATTCAAAATTTTTAACTCAAAATTCAACAATTAATTCATTTCAGTGCATACATTCAGATTCAAGCATTCACACTGCAGTTTCTTCAGAAAATGCACTTTCTAGTCTTTATTATTATTATTATATCATATTCCGTACGTTTTTTGGCATCTATCTCCTTCAAAACCGTTCAACTTAGAAAAACCATTCAAACACCATTAGATTCCTCTTCTTTTGGACATGACTGCTTCTACTTTTCTCATTTTTAACATTTATATTTTTAATTTTATTCAACTTTTTTCAACAAAAATTTCCCATGTATTTCAATGGAGAGACCCTTCAAATCCTCATTCAACTTACTCATTTTCAAACTGTATCTACTTCCACATACATTGACATAGAGCCACCATTCAAACTTTAAAACGAAGACAAGATATTCAACTATTCAACCTGTATTTATCTTTTCAATATCTATTATACTTTTTCTTCAGTTCCAGTTTAAGTTTCATGATGTTTTTTCAGCCGTTTCAGAGTTTATAATGGGTGTGTATGGGACGGAATGTTGGGGCTAGAGTGAGACAGCTCAACTGCTAGAGTGAGAGGAGCCAAAAATTAATCTTAAAATATTTTTAAAACTGCTGCTGTGTCCACGGTGTTTGGTCTACAGGTATGATTTTACCCTCAAAACGTAGCCATCGCTGTCCTCTTTCATCCATTGTGTTTACTATTGTCCTAGGTGTTATGGTTCTTTCATAAATGTCACCAATGCACAGCCTCCTCCCTCCAACTCCTCCATAGACTCTAATGTTAAAATGGCTCAGAAGGTTCGTTTGAAAACCAGAAGTACAGGCTGTCTTTACACTGTCACCACGTCCATATAATAAACTCCACAAGCATGAAAACTGAGAATTAGGTAGACTGGACATTGCTGTCACTCACGGTGAAAGAATTTTGTGAATAGGACCTGTACTTTTCATTTGGGAGCGATTTGTTTCGACCTGACTTTTCTGTTCATTTTAAGCAGCAAAAGTGAGGTGCATGTCTGTGTGTGCGTGTGTATGGAGCCCTGGCTCAGTCACTATAGCAACCAGGCTCACACCTGCCTGCCTAACGAGCTCTCTCTCACTCTGCCAAGATTCATCTTGAACACTTCTCTTTCAACTGCTGCTGTGTCCCAGTGTTTGCTCTACAGCCATCATTTTACCCTCAAAACGAAGCCATCGTTCTTCTCTTTCCAACAGCGTGTCTTTCAAAGCTCAGAGATGTAAACCTTTAAAACTGTGTGGATCCAAATGGAGGGATCATATTTTAGTCATTCAGTTATTCAAAGAATATGAACTTTTAATATTCGTTCAGATGTTTTCTGACTCTAAATTTGTTTTTCTCATTTCTTAGGTTTTTCTAATTTACATTTAAAACACTTTCAGCTATTTTCCAACTTCTTCTCTGTGGATGTCAGCTTTTAGCAGTTCAGCACTTTTCTGTACATTTCTGTAATTTTGATCTCATTCAAAATTTTTAACTCAAAATTCAACAATTAATTCATTTCAGTGCATACATTCAGATTCAAGCATTCACACTGCAGTTTCTTCAGAAAATGCACTTTCTAGTCTTTATTATTATTATTATATCATATTCGTGACGTTTTTGGCATCTATCTCCTTCAAAACCGTTCAACTTAGAAAAACCATTCAAACACCATTAGATTCCTCTTCTTTTGGACATGACTGCTTCTACTTTTCTCATTTTTAACATTTATATTTTTAATTTTATTCAACTTTTTCAACAAAATTTCCCATGTATTTCAATGGAGAGACCCTTCAAATCCTCATTCAACTTACTCATTTTCAAACTGTATCTACTTCCACATACATTGACATAGAGCCACCATTCAAACTTTAAAACGAAGACAAGATATTCAACTATTCAACCTGTATTTATCTTTTCAATATCTATTATACTTTTCTTCAGTTCCAGTTTAAGTTTCATGATGTTTTTTCAGCCGTTTCAGAGTTTATAATGGGTGTGTATGGGACGGAATGTTGGGGCTAGAGTGAGACAGCTCAACTGCTAGAGTGAGAGGAGCCAAAAAATTAATCTTAAAATATTTTTTAAAACTGCTGCTGTGTCCACGGTGTTTGGTCTACAGGTATGATTTTACCCTCAAAACGTAGCCATCGCTGTCCTCTTTCATCCATTGTGTTTACTATTGTCCTAGGTGTTATGGTTCTTTCATAAATGTCACCAATGCACAGCCTTCTCCTCCAACTCCTCCATAGACTCTAATGTTAAAATGGCTCAGAAGGTTCGTTTGAAAACCAGAAGTACAGGCTGTCTTTACACTGTCACCACGTCCATATAATAAACTCCACAAGCATGAAAACTGAGAATTAGGTAGACTGGACATTGCTGTCACTCACGGTGAAAGAATTTTGTGAATAGGACCTGTACTTTTCATTTGGGAGCGATTTGTTTCGACCTGACTTTTCTGTTCATTTTAAGCAGCAAAAGTGAGGTGCATGTCTGTGTGTGTGTGTATGGAGCCCTGGCTCAGTCACTATAGCAACCAGGCTCACACCTGCCTGCCTAACGAGCTCTCTCTCACTCTGCCAAGATTCATCTTGAACACTTCTCTTTCAACTGCTGCTGTGTCCACAGTGTTTGCTCTACAGCCATCATTTTACCCTCAAAACGAAGCCATCGTTCTTCTCTTTCCAACAGCGTGTCTTTCAAAGCTCAGAGATGTAAACCTTTAAAACTGTGTGGATCCAAATGGAGGGATCATATTTTAGTCATTCAGTTATTCAAAGAATATGAACTTTTAATATTCGTTCAGATGTTTTCTGACTCTAAATTTGTTTTTCTCATTTCTTAGGTTTTTCTAATTTACATTTAAAACACTTTCAGCTATTTTCCAACTTCTTCTCTGTGGATGTCAGCTTTTAGCAGTTCAGCACTTTTCTGTACATTTCTGTAATTTTGATCTCATTCAAAATTTTTAACTCAAAATTCAACAATTAATTCATTTCAGTGCATACATTCAGATTCAAGCATTCACACTGCAGTTTCTTCAGAAAATGCACTTTCTAGTTATTATTATTAGTGTGAATGCTTGTAAAAGCATTCACAGTATTGTTCTTCTAATCTTTATTAGTGTGAATGCTTGTAAAAGCATTCACAGTATTGTTCTTCTAATCTTTATTATTCTATTTTATTTTTATTATTATTATCTATTCCGTACGTTTTTTGTAGTCCTACTACTTCAAAACCGTTCAATTTAGAAAAACCATTCAAACACCGTTAGATTCCTCTTCTTTTGGACATGACTGCTTCTATTTTTCTCATTTTTAACATTTATATTTTTAATTTTATTCAACTTTTTTCAACAAAAATTTCCAATGTATTTCAATGGGGAGACCCTTCAAATCCTCATTCAACTTACTCATTTTTAAACTCCTACTACTTCCACATACGTTGACATAGATCCACCATTCAAACTTTAAAATGAAGACAAGACATTCAACTATTCAACTTGTATTTATCTTTTCAATATCTGTTATACTTTTTCTTCAGTTCCAGTTTAAGTTTCATGATGATTTTTCACCCGTTTCAGAGTTTATAATGGGTGTGTATGGGACGGAATGTTGGAGGTTAGAGTGAAAGCTTCAACTGCTAGAGTGAGAGGAGCGAAAAAATTAATCTTAAAATATTTTTTAAAACTGCTGCTGTGTCCGCAGCGTTTGCTCTACTGGTCTGATTTTACCCTCAAAACGTAGCCATCGCTGTCCTCTTTCACCCAATGTGTTTACTATTGTACTAGGTGTTATGGTTCTTTCATAAATGTCACCAAAGCACAGCCTCCTCCCTCCAACTCCTCCATAGACTCTAATGTTAAAATGGCTCAGAAGGTTCGTTTGAAAATCAGAAGAGCATGGTGTTTTTACACTGTCACCACGTCCATATAATAAACTCCACAGGCATGAAAACTGAGAATTAGGTAGACTGGACATTGCTGCTGCTCACGGTGAAAGAATTTCGTCAATAGGACCTGTACTTTTCATTTGGGAAGGATTTGTTTGGGGCTGACGTTTCTGTTCATTTTAAGCAGCAAAAGTGAGGTGCATGTCTGTGTGCGTGTGTATGGAGCCCCTGGCTCAGTCACTATAGCAACCAGGCTCACACCTGCCTGCCTAACGAGCTCTCTCTCACTCTGCTAAGATTCATCTTAAACACTTCTCTTTCAACAGCTGCTGTGTCCACAGTGTTTGCTCTACAGCCATCATTTTACCCTCAAAACGTCGCCATCGTTCTTCTCTTTCCAACAGCGTGTCTTTCAAAGCTCAGAGATGTAAACCTTTAAAACTGTGTGGATCCAAATGGAGGGATCATATTTTAGTCATTCAGTGATTCAAAGAATATGAACTTTTAATATTCATTCAGATGTTTTCTGACTCTAAATAGTCTTTTCTCATTATTCAGGTTTTTCTAATTTACATTTAAAACATTTTCAGCTATTTTCCAACTTCTTCTGTGTGCTTGTCAGCTTTTAGCAGTTCAGCACTTTTGTTTTCAGGTGAAAATTTCTGTATTTTTCATCTCATTCAACATTTTTAAATTAAAATTCAGCAATTAATTCTTTTCAGTGCATATATTCAGATTCAAGCATTCACACTGCAGTTTCTTCAGAAAATGCACTTTCTAGTTGTGTGGATGCTTTAAGGCATCCACACTATTGTTTTCCTGTTTCTCTTTATTGTGTGGATGCTTTATGCATCCACACTATTGAGTTCCTGTTTCTCTTTATTCTTTATTCTACTTTATTCTACTTTATTATTATTATTCTAGTTGCCACTTTTGTACTTTTTTTGGCACTTAACTACTTCCACAATTTTCAGCCGATTTTCACCGTTCAAATTTTAAACTATTCTGCTATTTCTGCTAATGATGGCAATGACTTTTGGTATTTTTATCTATTATACTTTTTAAAATATTAAGCTTTTTCCTTTAATTTGTCCCATTGAAATGAATGGAAACTTCCACAATTCTGCTAAAACTTGCTTGTTTTTGAAACTTAACTACTTTTTCCTACTTTCACGTAGAACAACCATTCAAATTTTAAAATGTTCACAAATTATTGGGCTATTCATGAATGATTCAGCTTTTTCATATCTGTTACAGTTTTACTTTTATCCCTCTTAAAGTTTTGAGTTGCAAAATTGTGATTTTCAGAAAATACATGCGTTGTTATGGTTGCTATGCACTTGGCTTCCAGTGTGCCACTGTAGGTTTCGCAGTCTTCTCTTCATGTCCGAACAACTTCTTGCTACTTGCTCGATTTTCAATCAACTTCCACAAATTATACATCAAAACGTAGGCATTTTTGCTGGCTTTCCGAAAATGTCACCATCATTGTTGTGAGATTTATAGAATTTTGGCAAATCTCCTCAGACCAACACAAAGTCTGAAAACTCTCCATAGAAAGTCAATGGAGAGTTTGTTCAAAATCACCGCTTGATTTCTGTAATGAGAGGCATATTCGAATTGTCATATCTCCTTAACGAGCGAAGTTAAAACATGAGGCTTGTCCCAGTATATCTTCAGACACTCCTGACGCTCACAATTCAAGAATTTTTTCTCACCTATTACCGTTCTGAGATGAGTTAGACTTGTTTGAGGGTAGGAAATTCGTCCTTCGCTCAGATTTCTTCAGATTTCAAACTCCGGAAATGAACCACTTTTTCTCTCGTCATATCTTTTCATGGATTTCCACAGAGACCTGAAAATTTCCATGACTGTTCACCAAAGCCTGCTGTCTCTTACGGTGAAAGAATGATATCAATACTCCAAAAAGATTTAGAGTTAGAAAGCGTTGTTTGAGGGCAAGTCAAGGCAGTTTTCGCTTGCCTCTACTCAGTTATGGTGCATTACAAGTCAAATATCTTTAATAATTCATATTTTAATGATAAATTGTCAACAGTTGAAGATTCCCCCATCTCTTCTGAACAAAACGGTGTAAGAATGACCGTTCTAGCCCCTACGGTTAGGAAATTATGGGCATTTGTTTGAGAGGAATCCTCACTATGAGAAATACACTGCAGAAATCCTGTCTCTCTCTGTGCTGAGTGTGTAAAAACGGCTGCACCTGTTTTGGCGGGAAAAAGTGCACAGCCTCTCTGATTGGTGGATTCAAATTTAGCAGCTTCCAGGCTGCTTGACTGACCTAGAAACTTGCTTGTCTCTCCCTATGTGTGTGTGTGTGTGTGTGTGTGTGTGTGTGTGTGAGAGAGAGAGAGAGAGAGAAAGAGAGGGCGAGAGAGAGTTTTTATGGGAGCATCTTATTGTATGATTTAAATTCAATATATTTAGACTGGTTGACTGAATTTGATCCTGTGTGTGTCTCTCTGTGCATGTGTGTTTCCATATGTGTACATATTTGTGATTGTGTGACTGTTATACTTTTTTTTGCTGATTTTTTTTCATTTAACGATTACATTTGAAGGATCCTTAGCATGTTCAGCATTTTTTCAGCTGTCCATTTTGCTTTTCCAATTTTTCTGTTTAAGTTATTACTATTGTGCTAAATCATACTATTTCTGCTATTTTATAAGATTTGTGCTAAATATAGTATTTCTCCCAAATATAGTATTTCTGATTAATTATAGTTTTCTACCAAATCATAGTACAGTATTTTTGCTTTTCATAGGATTTTTTATAGGATATTTATATTGCTTAATATAGTATTTCTGCTTTTTATAGGATTTGGGCTTAATATAGTATTTTTGCTTTTTATAGGATTTGTGCTTAATACAGTATTTCTGCTAAATGTAGTATTTATGCTTAATCATACTATTTCTATATATTTTTGCCAGGTCCTCTGTGAGGACTGAGACATTCAAATTTTTGTATCAGGGCCTGCACGGCTTCCCAGCCAGCCAATCATATCTGAGGTCTGCCCTTTCTTCTCTCGTCATATCTCAGCGACAGATGTACAAAGAGCAATGCAAATCACAGTCAAAGTACACCAAAGTCCGCTGATTCACCCAGTACAAGAATTATGCTTCTAGTCCACCTAGTTTTTGAGTTACATGACATTTTGTAACTCCAAAAACAGCACTCTTTGCCTCTCACCGCGATCTAATTCTGACTGCTCATCACCCTGTTTTCCAGGCGTTTGTTCTCTTTCCCAGTGGCACAGTTTGTAATGACACAGGTCTGCAACCCAAAGGTCGTGGGTTCAATTACACCTTGGTCAACATGTTTTTTTCCTACAAATTAATACACTATCACAGACCACTAATTCATATTCATCATTTATTACAATTCTGCAAACTTTTATGATTTTAGCAGCTTTTCTAATATTGACCTCAGATTCTTCTTAACACTCCATGGCACAAATACTGTTCCCTTTAGGCTCTGTGTATGTGTGTGTATATCAATATTTTCTCCCATTTTAAAGTATTACTCCTCTATAATTGTATTTCTGTTAAATCAAAGTACTTTTACTACATCTTAGTACTTATGCTCAATCATAGTATTTTGCCAAATCATGGTTTTTGTGCCAAATCATAATATTTGTGTTATGTTATAGTATTACTACTAAGTGGAGGAATTTCTGTCATGTTACAGTATATGTGCTGATTACAGTATTTCTGTATAATAGAATTTTGGCAAATCTCCTCAGACCAACACAAAGTCTGGAAACTCTGCATAGAAAGTCAATGGAGAGCTTGTTCAAAATCACCGCTGGATTTCTCTAATGAGAGGCATTTTCAAATCGTCATATCTCCTTAAGGCAGCGAAGTTAAGACATGAGGCTTGTGCCAATATATCTTCAGACACTCCTGACGCTCACAATTCAAGAATTTCTTTCTCACCTATTACCATTTGGCCATGAATTGGGTTTGTTTGAGGGTAGGAAATTCATCCCTCGCTCAGATTTCTTCAGATTTCAAACTCTGGAAATGAGGCACTTTTTCTCTCGTCATATCTTTTTGATGGATTTCCACACAGACCTGAAAATTTCCATGACTGTTCACCAAAGCCTGCTGTCTCTTACGGTGAAAGAATGATATCGATACTCCATATAGATTTAGAGTTAGAAAGTATTATTTGAGGGCAAGTCAAGACAGTTTTTGCTTTGCCTCTACTCAGTTATGGTGCATTAGAAGTCAAATATCTTCAATAATTCATATTTTCAAGATAAATTGTCAACACCTTAAGATTCCCCATCTCTTCTGAACAAAACGGTGTAAGAGTGACTGTTCTAGCCCCTACGGTCAGGAAATTATAGCCATTTGTTTGAGGGGAATCCTCACTATGAGAAAATACACAGCACAAATCCTGTCTCTGTGCTGCATGTGTGTAAAAACAGGTGCACCTGTTTTGGCGGGAAAAAAACACAGCCTCTCTGATTGGTGGATTCAAATTCACCAGCTCCCAGGCTGTTTGGCTGCTGCTGCTGCTGTGTGTGTGTGTGTGTGTGTGTGTGTGTGTAGGTGTGTGTGTGTGTGTGTGTGAGAGAGAGAGAGAAAGAGAGGCGAGAGAGAGTTTTATGGGAGCATCTTATTGTATGATTTAAATTCAATATATTTAGACTGGTTGACTGAATTTGATCCTGTGTGTCTGTCTGTGCATGTGTGTTACCATATGTGTACATATTTGTGGTTGTGTGACTGTTACTTTTTTTTTTGCTGCTTTTTTTTTTTCATTTAACAATTACATTTGAGGGACCCTTAGCATGTTCAGCATTTTTCAGCTGTCCATTTTGCTTTTCCAATTTTTCCATTTAGGTTATTACGTATTGTGCTAAGTCATAGCATTTCTGCTGCTTTCCAGTATTTGTGCTAAATACAGCATTTCTGCTAAATCATACTATTTCTTCTATTTCATCAGATTTGTGCTAAATATAGTGTTTCTGCTACAACATAGTATTTCTGCCAAATATAGTATTTTGATTAATTATAGTTTTCTACCAAATCATAGTACAGTTTTACTGCTTTTTATATGGCTTCTAAGACAACCAATCATATCCGAGGGCTTGCACATTCAAATTTGCATATTGTTGCCTTCATGGCTTCCCAGCCAGCCAATCATATCTTAGGCCTTGCACATTCAAATTTGCATATTGGGGCAATCATGGCTTCTAAGACAACCAATCATCTATGTCATATATCTATGATATTTCATATTTTTATTTTAAATGGTCAACATTTCAAGATTCTCCCATGTCTTCTGAACACAACGGTTTAAGAATGACCGTTTTAGCCCCTACGGTTAGGAATTTATGGCTGTTTGTTTGAGGGGAGTCCTCACTATGAGAAATAGACTGCAAAAATCCTGTCTCTCTCTGTGCTGTAAAAGCCTGCACTTGGTGTACCAGTTTTGGCAGGAAAAAGCACACAGCCCCTCTGATTGGTGGATTCAAATTGAGAATCTCACAGCTGTTTGACTGACCTAGAAACATGCTGTTAACAGCCCCTGTTCACTTGCTGATGCTGCTGTGTGTGTGTGTGTGTGTGTGTGTGTGAGCCTGTGTGTGTGTGTGTGTGTGTGTGTGTGTGTGAGAGAGAGAGAGAGAGAGAGAGAGAGAGAGAAAGACACACACAAAGCCCTTTTAGGGCAGCATCTCATTGTTGGATAAAAATATAATATATTCAGACTGGTTGACTGGCATAGACCCTGTGTGTGTGTGTCTCTCTGTACATTTGTGTATCCATATTTGATTTTGTGTGTATTTGTTGATTTGTGTATCCATATTTAATTTTGTGTGTACCTGTTGGCTGTTCTTATTTGTATTTCTAAATGTATTTTTATTTTATTTTTTTCACAGGTGAACAAAAATTAGTTTTGAGCAAACTTAACGATGTTCCTTTTATTCAGCTTGTCATTTTACCTTTCCAATATTTTCACTTAAGTTATTACTATTCTGCTCAATCATAGTATTTGTTCTAAATCATTGTTATTATGCTATATTGTAGTATTTCTGCTAAATCATACTATTTCTACTATATTATATTTTTCTTTCTAAATATAGCACTTCTGCTACATAATTGTATTTCTGCTCTTGTAATATTTGTGCTAAACCAGAGTATTTGTGCTGAAACATAGTATTTCTGCCAAATGATAGTATTTCTGTCAAATTATAGTATTTGTGCTAAAACATAGTATTGATTTAAAATTACAATATTCATAGTTCATCACAGTGTCTCTGGTAAATCACAGTATTTCTGCTCAGTTGTACTATTTTTCTAAATCATAGTGTTTCTGTAATGCTTAAGTATTTTTGGCTAAATATATTCTTTGTGTTATCTTATACTATTTCTCTTAAATTCTTGTATTTTTGAGAAGATATCATGTTTCTGGTAAGTTACAATATTTCTGCTAAGTTCTGCTATGCTATTGTATTTCTGCCAAGTATTATGTTTCCTCTAAGATATTGCAGTTCTGCTAAGTTATTCCATTTTAGCAAAGTTCCTTTGCTTCTGCAAAGTTTTTACAATTTCTGCAACTTTTCAGCTTTTTCAGCTAGTTTTTGCATACAGCTTCAGCTTTAAAGCATCCACACTGCATTTTCGCAGGAAATGCAAATTTTTCTAGTTCTTTATTATTGTGTGGATGCTTTAAGCATCCACACTATTGAGTTCCTGTTTCTCTTTATTCTTTATTATTCTAGTTGCGTTCCGTACACTTTTTGGCACTTAACTAGTGCCACAATTTTCAGCCGATTTTCACCGTTCAAATTTTAAACTATTCTGCTATTTCTGCTAATGTGCGCTATATCTTTTGGTATTTTATACTGTTATACTTTTTAAAATATTAAGGTTTTTGTGCTTATTTTTGTCCCATTGAAATGAATGGGAAACTTCCGCAATTCTGCTAAAACTTGCTTGTTTTTGAAACTTAACTACTTTTTCCTACTTTCACGTAGAACAACCATTCAAACTTTAAAATGTTCTCAAATTATTGGGCTATTCAGGAATAAATCAGCTTTTTCAAATCTTTTACCGTTTTACTTTTATGCCTCTTAAAGTTTTGAGTTGCAAAATGGTGATTTTTCACAAAATACATGCGTTGTTATGGTTGCTATGCACTTGGCTTCCAGTGTGCCACTGAAGGTTTTGCAGTCTTCTCTTCATGTCCGAACAACTTCTTGCTACTTGCTCAATTTTCACTCAACTTCCACAAATTATACATCAAAACGTAGGTATTTTTGCTGGCTTTCAGAAAATGTCACCATCATTGTTGTGAGATTTATAGAATTTTGGCAAATCTCCTCAGACCAACACAAAGTCTGAAAAATCCCCATAGAAAGTCAATGGAGAGCTTGTTCAAAATCACAGCTTGATTTCTGTAATGAGAGGCATATTCGAATCGTCATATCTCCTTAACGAAGCGAAGTTAAAACATGAGGCTTGTCCCAGTATATCTTCAGACACTCCTGACACTCACAATTCAAGAATTTCTTTCTCACCTATTACCATTCTGAAATGAGTTAGACTTGTTTGAGGGTAGGAAATTCGTCCTTCGCTCAGATTTCTTCAGATTTCAAACTCTGGAAATGATCCACTTTTTCTCTAGTCATATCTTTTTAATGGATATCAACAGAGACCTGAAAATTTCCAAGATTGTTCACCAAAGCCTGCTGTCTCTTACGGTGAAAAATGATATTGATACTCCAAATAGATTTAGAGTTAGAAAGCGTTGTTTGAGGGCAAGTCAAGGCAGTTTTGCTTTGCTCTACTCAGTTATGCTGCATTAGAAGTCAAATATCTTTAATAATTCATATTTTAATGATAAATTGTCAACACTTTAAGATTCCCTGATCTCTTCTGAACAAGACGGTGTAAGAATGACCGTTCTAGCCCCTACGGTTAGGAAATTATGGCCATTTGTTTGCGAGGAATCCTCACTATGAGAAATTCACTGCAGAAATCCTGTCTCTGTGCTCTGTGTGTGTAAAAACGGCTGCACCTGTTTTGGCGGGAAAAAGTATACAGCCTCTCTGATTGGTGGATTCAAATTCAGCAGCTCCCAGGCTGCTTGACTGACCTAGAAACTTACTTCTCTCTCCTGTGTGTGTGTGTGTGTGTGTGTGTGTGTGTGTGTGTGTGTGTGTGTGTGTGTGTGTGTGTGTGTGTGTGTGTGAGAGAGAGAGAGAGAGAGAGAGAGAGAGAGAAAGCCTTTTATGGGATGATCTCATTGTAAGATTCAAATTCAATATATTTAGACTGGTTGACTGAATTGGATCTGTGTGTGTGTGTGTGTGTGTGTGTGTGTGTGTGTGTGTGTGTGTGTGTGTGTGTGAGAGAGAGAGAGAGAGAGAGAGAGAGAGAGAGAGAGAGAAAGCCTTTTATGGGATGATCTCATTGTAAGATTCAAATTCAATATATTTAGACTGGTTGACTGAATTGATTCTGTGTGTGTGTGTGTGTGTGTGTGTGAGAGAGAGAGAGAGAGAGAGAGAGAAAGGCTTTTTATGGGATGATCTCATTGTAAGATTCAAATTCAATATATTTAGACTGGTTGACTGAATTGGATCTGTGTGTGTGTGTGTGTGTGTGTGTGTGTGTGTGTGTGTGTGTGTGTGACAGAGAGAGAGAGAGAGAGAGAGAAAGCCTTTTCATGGGATGATGTCATTGTAAGATTCAAATTCAATATATTTAGACTGGTTGATTGAATTGGATCTTGTGTGTGTGTGTGTGTGTGTGTGTGTGTGACAGAGAGAGAGAGGGAGGGAGAGAGAGAGAGAGAGAGAGAGAGAGAGAAAGCCTTTTATGTGATGATCTCATTGTAAGATTCAAATTCAATATATTTAGACTGGTTGACTGAATTGGATCTTGTGTGTGTGTGTGTGTGTGTGTGTGTGTGTGTGTGTGTGTGTGTGACAGAGAGAGAGAAAGAGAGGGCGAGAGAGAGTTTTTATGGGAGCATCTTATTGTATGATTTAAATTCAATATATTTAAACTGGTTGACTGAATTTGATCCTGTGTGTCTCTCTGTGCATGTGTGTTTCCATATGTGTCCATATTTGTGATTGTGTGACTGTTATACTTTTTTTTTGCTGATTTTTTTCATTTAACAATTACATTTGAGGGACCCTTAGCATGTTCAGCATTTTTCAGCTGTTCATTTTGCTTTTCCAATGTTTCGGTTTAAGTTATTACTATTGTGCTGAATCATACTATTTCTGCTATTTTATAAGATTTGTGCTAAACATAGTATACTGAGATTGGATCTTGTGTGTGTGTGTGTGTGTGTGTGTGTGTGTGTGTGTGTGTGAGAGAGAGAGAGAGAGAGAGAGAGAGAAAGCCTTTTCATGGGATGATGTCATTGTAAGATTCAAATTCAATATATTTAGACTGGTTGATTGAATTGGATCTTGTGTGTGTAGTGTGTGTGTGTGTGTGTACAGAGAGAGAGAGAGAGAGAGAGAGAGAGAGAGAGAGAAAGCCTTTTTGTGATGATCTCATTGTAGATTCAAATTCAATATATTTAGACTGGTTGACTGAGATGGATCTTGTTGTGTGTGTGTGTGTGTGTGTGTGTGTGTGTGTGTGTGTACAGAGAGAGAGAGAGAGAGAGGCGAGAGAGAGTTTTTATGGGAGCATCTTATTGTATGATTTAAATTCAATATATTTAAACTGGTTGACTGAATTTGATCCTGTGTGTCTCTCTGTGCATGTGTGTTTCCATATGTGTCCATATTTGTGATTGTGTGACTGTTATACTTTTTGCTGATTTTTTCATTTTAACAATTACATTTGAGGGACCCTTAGCATGTTCAGCATTTTTCCAGCTATTCATTTTGCTTTTTCCAATGTTTCGGTTTAAGTTATTACTATTGTGCTGAATCATACTATTTCATGCTATTTTATAAGATTTGTGCTAAACATAGTATTTCTGCCAAATATAGTATTTCTGATTAATTATAGTTTTTCTACCAAATCATAGTACAGTATTTTTGCTTTTCATAGGATTTTTTATAGGATATTTATATTGCTTAATATAGTATTTTTGCTTTTTATAGGATTTGCTTAATACAGTATTTCTGCTAAATGTAGTATATGCTTAATCATACTATTTCTATATATTTTTGCCAGGTCCTCTGTGAGGACTGATACATTCAAATTTTTAGTATCAGGGCTCTGCACGGCTTCCCAGCCAGCCAATCATATCTCGAGGTCTGCCCTTTCTTCTCTCGTCATATCTCAGCGACAGACGTACAAAGAGCAATGCAAATCACAGTCAAAAGTAC
Organism: Oreochromis aureus; assembly: GCF_013358895.1. Taxonomy (NCBI): domain Eukaryota; kingdom Metazoa; phylum Chordata; class Actinopteri; order Cichliformes; family Cichlidae; genus Oreochromis; species Oreochromis aureus. The sequence goes on from NC_052956.1 coordinate 3,057,560, forward strand.
ACCAAAGTCCGCTGATTCACCCAGTATAAAAATTATGCTTCTAGTCCACCTAGTTTTTGAGTTACATGACGCTTTTGTAACTCCAAAAACGCAGTTCTTGCTCTCTCACCGCGATCTAAATCTGACTGTTCATCACCCTGTTTTCCAGGTGCTCGCTTCTTTCCCAGTGGCACAGTTTGTAATGACACAGGTCTGCAAACCCAAAGGTCAGTGGGTTCAATTCCACCTTGGTCAACATGTACCTACAATTTACTACACTGTCACAGACCACTAATTCATATTGATCATTTACTACAATTCTGCAAACTTTTTATGATTTTTAGCAGCTTTTTCTAATATTGACCTCAGATTCTTGTTAACACTCCATGGCACAAATACTCTTCCCTTTAGGCTCTGTGTATGTGTGTGTGATCAATATTTCTCCCATTTTAAAGTATTACCCTCTATAATTGTATTTCTGTTAAATCAAAGTACTTTTACTACATCTTAGTACTTCTGCTCAATCATAGTATTTTGCCAAATCATGGTTTTTGTGCCAAATCATAATATTTGTGTTATGTTATAGTATTACTACTAAGTGGAGGAATTTTTGTCTTGTTACTGTATATGTGCTGATTACAGTATTTGTGCTAAATCATAGTATTTCTACTATATATATTTTTCTTTCCAAGTATAGCATTTCTGCTATATAAGTGTATTCTGCTATGTTAAAATATTTGTGCTAAACCAGTGTATTTGTGCTGAAACATAGTATTTCTGCCAAATGTAGTATTTCTGTCAAATTACAGCATTTTTTGCTATGTTGTACTGTTTCTCTAAATCATATTATTTCTGTAATGTTTAAGAATATTTGGCTAAATATATTCTTTCTGTTATCTTATACTATTTGTCCTAAATTGTTGTATTTTTGTAGAAGTTATCGTGTTTCTGGTGAAAAGTTACAATATTTCTGCTAAGTTCTGCTATACTATTGTATTTCTGCCAAGTATTATGTTTCCTCTAGATATTGCAGTTCTGCTAAGTTACTACATTTTTAGTCAGTTCCTTTGCTTCTGCAAAGTTTTTACAATTTCTGCAACTTTTCAGCTTTTCAGCTAGTTTC